>NW_017676125.1:39759-42338 GCF_001879085.1 Nicotiana attenuata | reverse complement strand
GCTCTTAATCCCTTCTTCGATCCTTTCCCCGAGTTTGATGATGTCAGAGAATTTGTGATTTTCGATAACCATCAGCCTCTCATAATATTGCGGGTCCTGTGCCCTGACGAAGAATTTATTCATCTATTCTTCGTCCAAGGATGGCCTGACCTTGGCTGCTTCCGACCTCCAACGGGTAGCATATTCACGGAAGGTCTCAGTAGGTTTCTTCTTAAGATTCTGAATGTAGAAGACATCCGGTGCATTCTCTGTGTTGAACCTGAACCGGTCCATGAAATCTGACGCCATGCTTACCCAATTGGACCACTTCTTGGGATTTTGGCTGATGTACCAAGACAACGCGTCCCCAGTAAGGCTCCTCATAAAGAGCTTCATTCGGATTTTTCATCTTTTCCAACCCCGACAAGCTTGTCACAGTAGGTTCTTAGGTGAACCCTAGGATCACCTGTGCCATCGAACATTTCGAACTTGGGAGGTTTGTACCCCTCCGGCAATTCCACATCGGGTTGTATGCACAGATCTTTGTAATTCAAACCTTCTATTCCTCTATCGCCTTCAACACCTTGAACTGGGCTTGTTAACTTTTTAAGCTCTTCAGCCATGTTCTTAATGAGCAGTTCCTTTTCGGTGGATTCCGGTGTACAGGAAATTGGTTGGGTAGAATGTGGTATAGTTTCCACGTATATGGGGTTGCTCTGATGGGTGCCAGGAACTTTGGTATAGTGGTGGTCATTGGTGGAGTTTTGTGGATCGGGAACAAGTGGTGGTGTATTTTGGGGAGTGTGGTAAGTGGTGGTTGGCGGGTACTGAATTGGTTGGTGATGTTGTTGTGGTGGGATTGGTGCTAGCAGTAGATTGATGTTTTGGGGTGGAGTTGTGTATTGTTTTGGTGCGGTAGGATTTTGTGGCTGTTGGTTTTGTGTGTTTTGAGAAGGTGTTGGGTTCTTTGCGTTCTGTTGGTGGATATCAGGGACATTGAGGGTTAGTGACAAATTTTCCAAATTGCGGACCTGCTCAAGTTCTCCTTGCAATTCTAATATCCTTTGTTCTAGTCTTAGGACCAGGTCATTCGGGGCCGGAGTACTGCGCCCGTCGGAAGTCTCTGCGTTCTCAACATTTTCCTTTCGGATTCCACTTAAATCGTCCATCTTTGCTTTACCTCTGCTTTTTGTGTTGCTTGGAGGAGGAGGAGGTGGAGGGCCTCTGGATCTGGTGTGATATGCTGATGAGGCCAGTATGATCGAACCAACCTAAAGGGATGGGAATAATAATAATAATAAAATATAAGCAAAACAAAAGGTGACAAGTTAGTGAGGATCCAGAAATGTTTGTAGTATTTGAACACATATTGCGGAAATATAAATTCGCGTCCTAATTTGGGAACCTCGTTGTGCCCGAGGTAGGCCTAGCGACAAGTAGATTTGGAGAACTTTTAATGCCAATAAATGCTTCATTTCATAATGTAAGCATAGACGAATCCCAAAACGATACTAAAATAATGATAAAAATGAGTTACTATTGGCACTCGGACTTATTACATTTTAAGAAAAAGCAAAAATAAATCTAGCCTATTTGGTCCCAGAAGGACCTTCCCCAGATTCGATCTTCCGGACTCCCTCATAGAGATCTCCCAGCTCGCGCACCCCAGCAGCAAGTAGGCTCTGGCCAAGTGTCCTTCTTCAGGTCCTTCAGCGTTCTGGCAATTTTCAATTCTCTTGATGACCTTACCTTCCAGCTCCACTATCCCTCGCTCCAGATATTCCAGTTTCCTGTTGGAAGTGACCGCCATCTCTTTCCACTCCTCGATCAACCTTACATTCCTCTCATGTATTTCCCGGTGTTAATTTTCAGAGTCGTGGACCCTCTTGCGTAGCCTGTTATACTTAACCTGAGCTTCAGCTTCCTCATCTATGATTCTGTTTCCTCGACCGGCCCCTGGCGTTACCATTCCTTTCAGATTGTCCTCCAACCATGATGGGTAGAGAGGCTCGTACCCTGCGTGATACCTGTCTGGCTCGACGGTGTTCTTCTCCACGATGATCTTGCAGTGCCACATGTGTTGAGCTTGGCACTTATAGGGGACGTCGTTGTCTTGAAAGTCTGCCCTGAAGTGACTCATCTTGACAACCCTTGGTACAACCTGCTTTCGGCCTGCTTGCCTCATAACTCGCATAGGGACATATGGGTATATCCCTCTCAACCCGATCAATACCAAGTACGAAGCATCCCTGGATCTGATAATAAACTCGTCCGTGGGGAACCATTCAACCATCCATTGCACCTGTTCCTCGGTTAGATTGTCGAAGAACTCTACTCATTCCTTGGTGCTTTATGGCTGAGCAAATCTATTTGGAATATAAGTCATCTGCTTGGGATGATGGAAAGCAATGTGGTCGTTCCAAGCCCTCCGCGGAAATTCTTGGTGATAGTGACCCCTTTGGAAATGCTCCAACAACCATAACTGCAGCAATAAGTTGCAACCCTCGAAATGATTTACCCCTCTTTGACAATGCTCCAGAGCCCTATAGATGTCGGCTACGATCATGGGGACTATGGTATACGCCTGTCCATTAATCCTT
>NW_017676125.1:33271-38367 GCF_001879085.1 Nicotiana attenuata | reverse complement strand
CGATTAACTGTTGGGTTGGTTTGCATTACCGGAGATTAGGGTAAGGGCTCGAAATAACCTCAAGGGGAAGGTGTTAGGCACCCCTCTTGGTCCACAACTGTGGGTCCCGGCCGAACTTATATTCACAAATCAGTCCATTACAAGTAAATAGTTGAATCAAATAGGTTGCAAGTAAAGCACGTTAGAATAACTCAAGTAGTAAGATAAAGTTTTGAACAAGTTGTAAAATAAAGTTTTAAAGAAAGGATTTGTTAAAGAGGGGTCCTAGGTTGGTTATCCTATAGGATCACATCAGTACAATGCCCGGTAACCACTCCTTGGAAAGGGACTACGCGTGGCATTAGCGCACCGGTCATCATATCCATATCTACCCTTCCCATCCCCTTATTGGTCATGCAAAGCGAGTGTTTGGTCAACGATTCCTATTGTGTGCTGCTAGCCGTCCCTTCTTAATGGTCCTAGAGGGAGTTAGGACCTCTGCCTATAGGTGGTTCTAGATGTACCCCTAAAGTTTTAAAAGGCAAAAATTCTAAGGCGACAGTCAAAAAGCATATAGGACTTCCACACATAATGGGAGCAATTTAAAAGGCTCAGGGTTTCCTCCCCAATCAAACACATAAGCAGGACGACTCAAGCACAGTTAAGGTCTTTTATTAGACAACGTCCTAAAGCAGGATGTCTAAGTGAATATGTAGAAACAAACAAACCCTTTTTTAGGTTCAGAAATTGTACCCTAGCAGTTGCCCAAGGACTCCTTTTAAAGCCTTTTAGGATCAGAAAACATTAAGCGAAAGAGACAGTTTCAGAGAATGCAATTTTGAAAACGCCCTGGAGGCTTGCCTATACGCAGGATACTGACATCTATATTAATGCAGAAGCAAACAGATTTTTGAAATAGGCTCCGTTAATACTTATAGGCATGATATCTAATGAGATTGGGGCAGTTTTGAGGAACTTATTCCAGAAAGTACTTAGTACTTAATAAGACCAATTTAAAATGAACCAAGCGTGACCAAGTGACCTATTAGACTAAATCAGACAGAATTGCGAGTAGAATTCCCTATAGGCGTGATATCTAGGTGTATTACTGATTTTAGTCGATTTGCTAATTGTAGAAACATACAGAAGCACTCCTTATAACTATATCTGAATTAAGTCCTATAGGCATGGTATCTATTATTAAACTAATTTTAAGACATGATTTCTTGGAACCTATATGCATGGTTTCTGGAACATGACAGAATGTAAAACCTTATAGACATGGTTTCTACTTGACAAGTAAACAAACTTAAAGGTGAAGTCCTATGGACATGATTTCTATTTGGCAAAGCAATCAGATTCAAAGAGTAAAGTCCTAAGAGCATGTTTTCTATTTAGAACAAACAGACTTGAAAAAGTAAAGTCCTAAGAGCAGGATTTCTACCCGTATTACCCCAGAAAATATGTATCTATCCACCCCTTTTACTAAATACCCCAATATTTGTTTACAAATTATTACAGACCAATGAATGAATTACATAAATGAACAGAAAATCAAGAAGCTATTCTATAGGGAGCCTTCAATTAGGCCCAGGTTTCCCAAAGCCTCCAATGGTCTCATATGCCTCAGTTCCATAGACAAAATCATAGTCTAGGTGCATCAAAGTTCCCTAAGGATCTTAAGGATCGCGGGCAGTGCATACATGTTTCTCCCAAATGCACACGCAAGTATACGTGGTCGACAAGTAATATAATGATAAGTTGAGTGTCGAACCCACAGAGACTTGTATAAACTACTCAATAAATCACTAAAATTGTTATTCAATCCAGTTAAAATCAAAGTCCAATAATATGATTATATTATACTACGATTCTAAATACTAACTAAATTATCAAGTAACGAGTTGATTGTTGTGTATTCAGTAGAAACAACTATTCCAGGGTTGTGATCAATTCACCAATCGTATTGTGTTCTAATTAACTCTCCCCTTCATATAATTCACTCATGGTTGCTAATTAATCGATAAATACTCTCATAGCCTTCTCCCGAAGTACTACTCACCTATTCTCAATAGATTAACGCCTATATTCCTATGAAATCAATCTATTAAGAACGCATTAAGATTACGATATTTAATTAAGCACGGTGACTAGGTATATTCCTATCCTAACCACAAATCCGCTCCCCCTAAGGGTTAAGATCATGCTCTCTTCAATTCTTCTCTAATCTAAACACGGCTTTCCCAAGCATAGCATAGATAGTAAAGAGAACCTAACTGTTGGCCAGACAATTAAGCAATTAAACACAGAATTGAAGAAACAACCATATATTGGTGAATTATAATCAAGGTCAAGCTAATATCAAACAACAATATTCATGGCTAAATCACAACCCCAGAACAATGGGTGTTTAGCCACTCATGATGTAATCAAACAATTGCATAATTGTTGAATCAATTGAAAATACTAGAAAAAGATGAAGAAAACTGAGAATTCTCCGCTTCCTCACGATCACGTGTGTGTTTTTACTCCAAAGTGGCGTCTCCCCCCTTCAAAAATAGGTTTAGTCTTGCTTTTATACGTGTTGGGTAGGTCTAGGGCCGAAATAACCTTGTCCCGGGCGAAATAGGACACATTTCACGTCACCGGCGCCCAGCCCGGCGCCAGGCGCCCTCAACGGCGCCCCATTATTTGTGCACACTGTTTTCGGCGCCACAGGTGGCGCCAGGCGCTGCCTGTGGCGCCCAACTGGCCCTTTTTCCCGGTTTCGTTCGTTTTGGCTCAAATCTTACGCGTTTCGCCCCGTTCCGTTTGAAATTTCGAAAAACGTAAAACATGAAAGTTGTATTCCTTTGAGTTAGCTTTCCAACCATATATTGTGGGGACCAAATGGAGTTTTGAGCAAAAAGTTATATCCATTTTACTAGACAGTGCGCAATATGCCTACTCGATTCTTCGTTCGCTCTAACTATCATCCGTTGACCCCCAAACACGATTCCGGCTTAATTCCTTGAGCTTTTACTCAGACTTCAAAGCTCCAAATCACTTGAATTCATTCCATAACATCTATTTAGCTCGGAATCACTCCTACAAGGCACAAAACACACAGTTAGTGCAAGACACTAGCGATTAAAGCTCAAACTCAATCAAAGTGCAGTAAATTTTGAGTGTAATAATCGACTAAAATACGTAATTATAGCTTATCATCAATACACCTAGACATAGCAACCAAGAATTGAACAAGTACAGTGTGGAAAGGCCAGCCTCAGTATGCCAGAGTTCAGAGGGTTCTCAAAGGATCCCAAGGTAGTACACATACTAGAAGGGGCAGAACTTATTGACTAAGAGTAGAGTGAGAAGTGATGGACACAAGTTGAAAAGGTTTTAGTAAGAAACTGTGATTAACAAAAGTCTTTCTTGAAAGCAATTCAGTAGAGATTGTTTAAAAAAAAAGAGATTGGAATAGTTAACAGAGTCCAAACACAGTTAGTTTACAGAACCAAGTAAATTCAAGAGTCACACACAGGGGTCAAGGGGTTTGGGACACACAGTACAATTGGTTGCAAACACAGAACCCATCAAGGTCTAGGACTGGTTCAGACATGCTCAGAAACAGCGGACACTGGCATAGTGACAAAACCAGGCATGAAGAACACAACCACATAGAGGGGTGATAGGGATTTGGGATCCATGGGATATAGTATGGTAAATATACAACAAATAAGAGACAACTGGTAGGACATGCTCAGAAACACACATAAAGGGAATATACTAATCTAAAGGGAAGGGGGAAGACATGATAACATGCTAGTAATGTATTCTTAACTACAAGTTTCACAACAGAACCACAAATAGAAGCAAACCAGAAATAAGAAGAACTGAAACAATAAGAGAATCATGTTGTTGTTGGAACTTTAAATTGAAACTAGGACGTACCAGTGAAGAGCAGAGTAAGCAGAATGAAAAGAACAGGAGAGCACAAATGGTTAGCCTTGGCTTGCAGCCGGCTAGCAATAGCAAATAGCACAAGAGAGAGATCAGAGATTTTTTAAAGTATGAGAGATAGTTTTTGAACCCAAGTGTTCGTGTCTGTGTTAGTGAAAGATTAGAGTATTTATAGTTGAAAATAGGTAGTAAAATAAGGTAAGAATCATAGTAGCCTAATAATTGAGGAACCCAGAATCAATCACTTAGAAAATCGAGGAAGTACTCCCTTAAGTTAAGGGAATTAATTCAAACGGTAAGAACCAGTATATAAGGCAAGAAGGATCAGTACATGATTAATAAGGAAAGAATCAAAGCTCAGTAAGCATAGAGTAGTCAATTAGGACTAAGTTCAGAAAACTCCAATTAAGGAATGATTCAGTAAAAATAAAGTACTACAACAAATAAGGTAATGGAATCAGTCAATTTAAACAAACGAGTAGAATTTTAGGGTTTTAAAAGAGAATCTTTCAATTAAACCATCAACTAAGGAAATCAGAATCAATCAAGAGGGAGTCATGATTCTGTACTTCAACATATAAATAGAGAAGATCAAACAGACGTAGCAAACAGGCAAGGTCAGCAATATCGACAGAAAGAGGCAAGAGATGAACAAACAAGATGAACATAATCACACAGAAGTGATATAAGTAGGCTAGGGACTCGGTAAAACACATTCGAAGCATGGTAACCACGGAAGCTTAACAAGAATCAAGTAGTCAGGTTAACACACAGAACCAAGACAAAGAAGATCTAAAAAAAATTAGGGCTTTTAATAGAGGCGAGTTGAAAAATTAGTAAGAACATAGGATCAGTCAAGATATGCAAGGAAAAGGCTTAAACATAAAGAAAAATCAGTTTGAACAAGTGCAGAAGAACTCTTAGAAACCCTAACTTTAAACAAAGTAAAAACGGCTTAAAGTTGATGATTTTTAAAAGAAGTTTGAGAATAGTGTAAAACATAGAAAGGAACAGACTTAAATCGTTAAAAATAGCCCAGATCTAAGAGATTCAAACAAAGTTAGGGTTTCAAAGGAAACCCAGATAGAAACGGAAGAACCTGCTATAAACTTCAAAGATCGTAACAAATATGGTGTGATTTTGTCCAAAATCACACCGGAGAAGCCATGAAC
>NW_017676125.1:12002-31702 GCF_001879085.1 Nicotiana attenuata | reverse complement strand
TTCTAGCGATCGCGGGAAAACTTCCGCGAATCGCGAAGCACAAAAATCTCAGCTTCCAAATTAACTCTATGGCGAACGCAACAATCCATGCTCGATCACAACAACATTCCTTACAACTATGTCGATCGCATACACATCCTAATCGAACGCATGACAAAAATGGACTGCCCGCAAAACCTTCTTATTCTAATCGGATGAGTGATATATCCGATCAGAAGGAATTTTTGCCTGGGCAGAAAGTTTATAAAATATTTCATCCGCAATTTTGAGTCATTTTTCCTCCATAGCTGAGCATTTTGAAAGCTTTTTGAAGGTGATTAAAGAGGGATTCAAGGAGAATTGATTAGAGGTAACTTTTTGAACCTAAAACGTGATTCTATTGTGAAATTAACCTGAAATTCATGAAACTTAAGTTAAAAATGGAAGAAACTAGGGCTTGGGATTTTGAAATTTGATTTGAGGATTTGAAGGACCATTTGGGGTCGGATTTAAGAACTTTTGGTATGTATGAACTTGTGAGGAGATAAGGAACCCGTTGATGTGAAAATTTCTGAGTTTCGAGAAGTGGGCCCGGGGCTCGGGTTTTGGTAATTTCGGGATTTGTGCCCGTTATTGATTGTTTTCGCTTGGGCTTTGTACCCTTAGCATATTGTGATGTATTGGTTCTGATTTTAGATAGATTCGACGCGCGTGGAGGCCGATTTGAGGGGCAAAGGCATCGCGAGCTAGAGATTTTGCCGGTTCGAGGTGAGTAATGATTGTAAATGATATTCTGAGGGTTTGAAACCCCGGATTTGCACATCGTAGTGCTATGTTGAGGTGACTTGCACGCCGGATAGCGAGCGTGGGGTAGAGCACCATTTGGAATTTTGACTTGGTCCATCCCGATTGATGATTTTACCGCGTATTTGACTGAAACTTATTTGTTAACATCATAATTTGGGTTGATTGCCATATTTGGGTTTCGTGCCAACTATCTGAACCCTTCGGGGATGTTTATCGCTATTTTCCTCACTGTCTTGAATTATTACTTGAACTCAGTCATGCTGTTTTCCACTATTTTACAACTCAGCCACTTTTACCCAGATTTGAAACTTAAATGATGTTTTGGGTTGAGAACTACTGTTTTACTAATGCCCGAGGGGCTTGTGATGATTTTCGGACTGAGTGAGGCCGAGGGCCATATGTGAGGATATGCTGAGTGATATGAGGCCGAGGGCCTGAGATACATTTATATGCCTCGAGGTGGCTTGAGTGATGTGAGGCCGAGTGCCGAGAGATGATTCCACGAGGAGGCTTGATATTGTGCTTGGGCCGTAAGGGACCCCTCCCAAGGTCTGCACACCCCCAGTGAGCGCCGTCAACAAAATATATGGATCGGGCTGCACGCCGCAACGATATATGAATCGGGTTGCACGTCGCAGCGATATATGGATCGGGCTGCACGCCCCAGCGAATATGGATCGGGCTGCACGCCGCAGCGGTTGCTATATGATACTATTCTGAGAGTGATCTGAGAGAGAGAGCCCGAGGGGCTGAGAGTGTTCTGAGAGTGAGCCCGAGGGGATGGTACTGTTCTGAGATTTTGCCCGAGGGGCGAACCTTTATGTGTTCATCTTTCATATTTACTTGTCATTTTACCTGTTGTACTGTGGTATTTGTGCTCGATTGGCGGATTTTCTGTACTTATCGGCATTAACTATTTTGCAATCATTGCGTAACTGTTGAAAAAGTCATCTTCAAAAGAGGTTTAAACTGAGCTAAGATATTTTCTAAAGATTTCACAGCTTCACTGCTTTTCTCAAAGGGTTTTACCCTGCTTCTATACAGCATGATGGTTTGCTTTACGTGATTTCTTACTGCTCAGTTGTTATTTACCTTTATTACTCACTAAGTTGGAGTACTCACTTTACTCCCTGCACCTTGTGTGCAGATGCAGGTATTTATACACCCGGTAGCGGGTTTTGGCTGATCGGAGGCAGTGTTGTCTGATTTAGCGAGGTGGCCTTGTAGTTGTATTTATACTCTAATAGATGCTCGTGACTTGTGACACCCCGGTTTGGGCTTTGTTTGGGTTGTATTCCGCACTTAATAAAGAAATCCTTGTTTAGACTATGATTATTTAATTATGCTAAAACTGTTTATTAATTTTTAACTATTCTGAAAAGGCGAAATGGGTTAGTTGGCTGGCTTTGTCTTAACGAGAGGCGCCATCACGACCAGATCAGGGTTTGGGTCGTGACAAGTTGGTATCAGAGCCTAGGTTACATAGGTCTCATGAGTCATGAGCAGGTTTAGTAGAGTCTCGCGGATCGGTACAAAGACGTCTGTATTTAACCTCGAGAGGCTTCAGAACCTTTAGGAAAAACTTCACATTCTTGGAATCCTATCGTGCGTCCTTGATTCAGCTTGAAAAGTAACTCTTGAAATTCCTTCCACGCGTTCGTATGCGCGCATGAGCGCTCAGTATCAGATGTGCCTTGATGGCTTGTGATTCCCCGATCGAGGGGCGAGATGTGATCTCAGTGAGTTTGATGTTGGGCCAGTCTGGAGGACTTGAGGCCGGATCGTTGCCTATGGATTGAGCATCGAGGTGCTGATTGTGTGAATAGGTGTTTTTAAACTTATATGTTCGGTAGTGTCCCTGTTAGTGGAAATGACGGCTGTGGCTATATGATGAGTATGTTAGTACTGCGAGGTGTATCTATATGATTTGGAAGCGACGAGAAGGGTCTGTTGAATAATGGGAGAACTATTAGATACTTGAAGTCCATCTTGATTCGAGGTATAGCCCCGAGTTATGGGCGTGTGAAGAATCTTTTCATGTTTCCCAGTTGGGAGTGAAGTAAATTTCATGTTGCGGTATGAGTTCAGACTCAGGAAGACCAAGTGACCGCATAATGCTTGTGACGGTGGAAGGTATACAGAAATGTTAGTTGGAGGCAAAGCAGGTGGGTTATCTCCTGCGGAGTGTTCTAAGGTTGTGTGATCCTTATGTTGTCCATTAGAAGATCTCATTTACAAGTGAAGAATATGTGTTGAAATCTAAATTGGGTCTCCTAGAGAGTGTGCTTAACTGTTGTGTGAGCGAATGCGAGATTTGCAGAAGAGTTAAAATTCTAGATGATTTGTGTTCCCTCAAGCTTATGAAGGATTGAGTTTAATCTCACTATGGTATTACGGCATCAATAGAGTATAAGTGTTATGAATTATTGAGTGTATTCTTATCTATGGCTTCGAGCCAAGTGTGGGAGTCTGCTGTTGATTAGTTGATTGCACGACTAGGTGCTATATCGGTTCTAGTTTGAGGCGTTCGGGTGAATCGATTATGGCACGCAGAGATTGAGATCGAGGATGGCTCGAGTAAAGGAAATTTTTTGACAAGGTTATATTATGCTTCATAGTGTGAGAGAATCACGGGATGTCATGAGTTGTTGTGGACAAGAATGCTCGGTGCATAGAGCAGGAAGGTGCTGGATTGTAATGGAATGATGTCACAATGTGCGGTGTCAGAGTGCTAATGAGGCACGGGTGGTGTTCGTTTGATCAGGTAAATTGGAGTTTGAATAAGAGTGAATGATTTGCGAGAATGGTACTAATGTGTTCAAAATTTTACATGTAACGGTTGGGTATCTTAAAGTTGTATATGTGGTTAGAAACTGAGTTTTCACTAGAAGAGGTCAAGACTTGCGGTATTTCTATGTTAATTACGGGATTCTATGTATCAGTATCAAGAAAGTAAAGGGAGCGGAGTTAGATTCGCGGGAAGTTTTTTTTTCAGAGTAAAGTATTTGGAATGTGGTGCTTTTGGGAATATTTAAGAGAGTATTCAGCGGCTTATGGGTCTTAGACAGTGTGGTTTTTATGCTTGGGTCTCGTGTGATTAGCCTGGGTTGAGGAATTGTGGTGCTACAGCAAGAGGGAAAAATCAAGTTGGAAATGAATCAGAAGGAAATTTAGATAGATGGAGTAGCTTGATAGTAGACCGAATCGGTATGGTATATGCGGTATGTTGTGAGGATCGAGATTTGCATGTGTACGGTTACGGTTCAGTTCTGAAAGGAAGTTCATAAAACTCTTAAGCAGCGGGTAACCTCAGATGATTAAGGTAATGGTACTGCTAATTGGAAGTGATTTGACGAGAGTATATGTTTCAGTAAAAGGGCAATGTGATTAAGTTGATGGCACTTCGGTAGTATTGCGGCACTTTCTGGCTAGATCGACTGGTGATATTCGAGTTTTCTTGGTGGCACGGGGAAATTTTAGAGTATCTCTCGTGGAATGACTGGGTACTAGAGGTGAGGCATGTATTCGGACGGCGGAATTGGGATCGGATATGGTGATTCATGTGTTGTGTGGATTTGGAGACGGAAGTTCTCATATTCAGGCTATGTGGTGGTTGTAGATCGTGTGTATCGGCACTGTTTAGTGACTATCGGGGTTTGGAGACTCGAACAATCTTTTGTTGCTTATGTTAGATTTGGAAATGATATAGGGTTCAGACTGTTTGTCTCCGTGTTGTGTCATTCTGGGCTATTGCGCTAAGATGGCGCTGCTGGTTATGCCGGAAACGCCACGGGTTGAGTGGCGAGGTGCGTCGGAGTATGTTCTAGTAGAGTGATTTATATTTCGAAGACCCAGCGAACGGCCGGGAAGGATTGGCTTTCTTAATTGGGCCTTCGTGATAGATGTCAGTGCAGAGGTTTCTACCATTGATTCAGTTCCGGTGTTGAGGGACTTTTCGGATGTGTTTCTTGTGGCCGGGCATGTCGCCGGGCAAGGTTGTTGATTTCGGTATTGATTTGGTGCCTTTTACCGTATCGTATGGCACCAGCAGAGTTATAGAGGTGGATGGAGCAACTTCAGGTTTCCTTGATAAGGAGTTCGTTGGCAGGCCAATGTGGGTGAGTGTTCTATCTTGAGTCGGCTTGGTTGGATCCGAGTTGTAATGTTGAGGGATGTGTTGATTCGATTGTTATTGAGCTTATCAGTAATCCGGGGAGGTCTATGAGTTACTTTTCTGTGTTGCGAGGTGTTATGATTTGTTGGTTATAGGCACAGATGGTGCGGTTCAATTAGGGTCTCTTAATGGAATTCAAGCGGGAAGAGTAATTGGGCGTTGTTCAGTGAATGGCGTATCGGTTATGTCCTATCGGGTTGCGTGGCGTATGTTATTTTTTTTGCCATGGGTGTAATGATTTGCTTTGGTTCCAGACATCAAATTGTGCGTGGTTGTCACTTTCGAGCATAGTGACTTGAGGTGTTTCATGTGGAGTAGTGTTTGGGATAGGATCACACATTGCAGCGAAGCTATGTGGAGATATGACCTTGCGGGTTAGATTCGTGTGTTCTATTTCTGTGATGAGAGACGGGTTCTCAGCCTTGTGTTGTGATGGTACTGGTGAGCTTGAGGGGCAGCTCTTTCATTAGAGTCATTTTCATGATTTGAGTATGTTCGGATCGTTGTTTATTGGTGCGCGTATTATGCTAGTTGTGGCTTAGGCCTGTATTGATGTGTCATGTCACCAGAGTAGTGTGTTAGATCAGAAGAGATCATTGGGATCATTAATGAATACGAATGGAATCGATTTCAGTATATTGGAAGGATAATATTGAGGTTCGGTCGGAAAAATTGCTATGGTAAGTACTAAGGAGAAGTGACTTCATGAATGGTTGATCTGAGAAATGGTTATGGCTTACTGCGTGTTTTAGTTATCATTGGTACTATATGTGAAAGTGTTGGAATGAACTTTAGTTGATAAGAGGTTTTCTACCGGTTTTCGGGTGCTGTGCAGCTGCTGTGAATGGAAGTTATCGCTACATGTGTTTGAGTTATGTGGTATATCATATAATTGCACCTGAGGTTACAGGCATGGGTTATTACAGCTGGTTCGGGCCTATTCAGAGTATAAGTGAGGTTTTGATCGTATTGATGGTTTCAAAAGTGAAAATGTGGTTCTATGGTTTATGGGCCAGATTGGACTGTGTAATTTCAGTTACAATGTGTTATCGGACCAATATGAGATAGGGTGACGTGGGATCACCCCCGGGTATATGCATGGTAAGGTTATTCAGCAATTGGTTGGCTTTTGGAACAACTTTGGGCACGTTCGAGGACGAACGTTTGTTTAAGTTGGGGAGGAAGTGACGACCCGGCCAGTCGTCTCATGAGTTACCGCTCCGTTTCCCCAATTTCTGCTTCTTTATTCTTCGTTATCCGTGTTTTTGTGGTATCGGGTTGGTCGGATCGAGTCCGGAATGATTTTTGATAAGGTTTGAGACACTTAGTCTCTTTTAAGGAAGCTTAAGTTGGAAAAGTCAACCGGATGTTGACTTATGTGTTAGAGGGCTCGGATGTGAGTTCCGATGGTTCTGTTAGCTTCGGGAGGTGATTTGTGACTTAGGAGTGTGATCGGAATTGGTTTTGGAGGTCCGGTGTAGAATTAGGCTTGAATTGGCGAAGTTAGTATTTTGGCAATTTCCGGTTGGTAGGTGAGAATTTGATCCGAGGGTCGGAATGGAATTCCGAGAGTTGCTGTAGCTTCGTTATATCATTTGGGATGTGTGTGCAAAATTTCAGGTCATTCAGATGTAGTTTGGTTGGGTTTTTGATCAAAGGGTAATCTAGAAGATTTTGGGATTCTTAGGCTTGAATCCGATGCAAATTTTATATTTCGATGTTGTTTTGAGTGTTCCGAAGGTTGGAACAAGTTTGAATGATGTTACGGCTGTTGGCATGTTTGGTTGAGGTCACGAGGGCCTCGGGTGAGTTTCGGATGGTCAATCGGACCAATTTGTGCCTTAAAAGATAGCAGAAATTGCACGTTTCAATTGCAGGTATTTTGTGCATTGCGATCGCATAGGTGCTATTGCGATCGCGTAGAAGCTTTTGGGGGCAGTCCATTTTTGTTCAATGCGTTCGCATAGGATGTGTTGCGATCGCATAGTTGTAAGGAAATTGTTGATTGTGATCGCATGGAATTTGTTGCGTTCGCATAGAGTTAATTTGGAGCTGAGATTTTTGTGCTTCGCGATCGCGAAGGTTTTCCCGCGATCGCATAAAAGGAATTTTTGCCTGGGCAGAAAGTTTATAAAACATTTCATCCGCAATTTTGAGTCATTTTTCCTCCATAGCTGCATTTTGAAAGCTTTTTGAAGGTGATTAAAGAGGGATTCAAGGAGAATTGATTGGAGGTAAGATTTTTGAACCTAAAACGTGATTCTATTGTGAAATTAACCTAGAAATTCATGAAACTTAAGTTAAAAATGGAAGAAACTAGGGCTTGGGATTTTGAAATTTGATTTGAGGATTTGAAGGACCATTTGGGATCGGATTTAAGAACTTTTGGTATGTATGAACTCGTGAGGAGATAAGGAACCAGTTGATGTGAAAATTTCTGATTTTCGAGAAGTGGGCCCGGGGCTCGAGTTTTGGTAATTTCGGGATTTGTGCCCGTTATTGATTATTTTCGCTTGGGCTTTGTACCCTTAGCATATTGTGATGTATTGGTTCTGATTTTGGATAGATTCGACGCGCGTGGAGGCCGATTTGAGGGGCAAAGGCGTCGCGAGCTAGAGATTTCGCCGGTTCGAGGTGAGTAATGATTGTAAATGATATTCTGAGGGTTTGAAACCCCGGATTTGCACATCGTAGTGCTATGTTAAGGTGACTTGCACGCCGGATAGCGAGCGTGGGGTAGAGCACCATTTGGGATTGTGACTTGGTCCATCCCGATTGATGATTTTACCGCGTATTTGACTGAAACTTATTTGTTATCATCATGACTTGGGCTGATTGCCATATTTGGGCTTCGTTCCAACTATTTGAACCCTTCGGGGATGTTTATCGCTATTTTCCTCACTGTCTTGAATTATTACTTGAACTCAGTCATGCTGTTTTCCACTATTTTACAACTCATCCACTTTTACCCAGATTTGAAACTTAAATGATGTTTTGGGTTGAGAACTACTGTTTTACTAATGCCCGAGGGGCTTGTGATGATTTTCAGACTGAGTGAGGTCGAGGGCCATATGTGAGGATATGCTGAGTGATATTAGGCTGAGGGCCTGAGATACATTTATATGCCACGAGGTGGCTTGAGTGATGTGAGGCCGAGTGCCGAGAGATGATGCCACGAGGTGGCTGATATTGCGCTTGGGTCGTAAGGGGCCCCTCCCGGAGCCTGCACACCCCCAATGAGCGTCGTCGACGAAATATATGGATCGGGCTGCACGCCGCAGCGATATATGGATCGGGCTGCACGCTGCAGCGGTTGCTATATGATACTATTCTGAGAGTGATCTGAGAGAGAGAGCCCGAGGGGCTGAGAGTGTTCTGAGAGTGAGCCCGAGGGGCTGGTACTGTTCTGAGATTTTGCCCGAGTGGCGAACCTTTATGTGTTCATCTTTCATATTTACTTGTCATTTTACCTGTTCTACTATGGTATTTGTGCCCGAGGGGCGGATTTTCTGTACTTATCGGCATTAACTATTTTGCAATCATTGTATAACTGTTGAAAAAGTCATTTTCAAAAGAGGTTTAAACTGAGCTAAGATATTTTCTAAAGATTTTACAGCTTCACTGCTTTTCTCAAAGGGTTTTACACTGCTTCTATACAGCATGATAGTTTGCTTTACGTGATTTCTTACTGCTCAGTTGTTATTTACCTTTATTACTCACTGAGTTGGAGTACACTTTACTCCCTGCACCTTGTGTGCAGATGCAGGTATTTATACACCCGGTAGAGGGTTTTTGCTGATCGGACGCAGTGTTGTCTGATTTAGCGAGGTGGCTGCCAGCATTCGCAGCACCGCATTTCATCCTTTGCTTATCAGTCCTACTTTGTTTATTTCGGCCTTGTAGTTGTATTTATACTCTAATAGCTCGTGACTTGTGATACCCCGATTTGGGCTGTGTTTGGGTTGTATTCCGCACTTAATAAAGAAATCCTTGTTTAGACTGTGATTATTTAATTATGCTAAAACTGTTTATTAATTTTTAACTATTCTAAAAAAGCGAATGGGTTGGTTGGCTGGCCTTGTCTTCACGAGAGGCGCCATCACGACCGGATCGGGGTTTGGGTCGTGACATCCTCACACTCATTTTTTTGCATAACAACGATATCAATTTATCGTACCCCATTGTAAGTGACAATTTAACATGACACTGAGCAGGTAAACTGTAGCCCACGGAGTTATTCTCCATCACAACCTCACCCCCCAATATAATGAAACTCTTATTCTACGCTCTTCAGACATAATGAAAAAATGCTGGAGAATTTAACAACAATAAACGTTTCAACAAGAGTTAAAAAAATTTTTGAATGAATTTCTATACAATCCTAACCTCTTTATATAGGAAATGGCTAGCCGGGAATTTTTTTTTTTATATATATAGCGCCCAAAAAGTGGGACTATACGCTTTTGAATTATTGAAGTCAGGAATTATTGGTGGGGCCAGGAAAAAGGTGTATAGCGNGGTGGGGCCAGGAAAAAGGTGTATAGCGCCCAAATACTGGACGCTATACATGAAGTTTTATGTATAGCGTCGGGTATTTGGGCGCTATACCTGGGCGTGGCAGCTTTTTATATATAGCGCCCAAATACTCGGCGCTACACATTAACGGCACAGTTAACGTTAATGTATAGCGCCCAGTATTTGGGCGCTATATATAAAAATGTCATCTTTTTTTTTTACACCTATTAAGGTGCTACTTGTCCAAAAGACCCACATTTTGGTTCCGGACTCCGTCCATGATTGCGCTACTCCAACTCCAACGTCTAAGAGTCTGTTTGGAAAATCACATTGTATTTAAATTTTAATATATGGGTATAATCACAGTTTCACACGTTTGTATGCGGCATCGACTTAACGGATATCGTGACCTCAAGCGAAACCATATTGAAGGACCCTTAAATTTATTTTATAAAATATTTACACTAACAATAAAATTTACTTTTTGAATAATAAATTAATCATTTAAGATAAAAAAGTGAATTTAAAATATATAAAAAAAATAGGAAGAAGAGCACAAAAAATAAAGTGGTGAACTACCGAATGGTCAGGTCCAGAATTCAAAGTGAAACTTTTGAATTGGCTATCATCACAAACAAGAAAAAGAAATAAACGTACATAACATAATAGCTTAAGTTTTGAGCATTGACAGTGTCAAAAATATTTACTGATCAATTTAAACAATAATTGTAGTTCATTCTATTAAGTAGCACTTGTTGGTGAATATCTAAAATAAATTGTAAATAACCTAATATAATATGCCGAATTACACCAAAAGAAAATCGGTACATGAATATTTTTGTGTTCATGCAGTTTCAGAGAATATTATAAAAGAAGTTTATTATTTTTGTCGATATATATAATTTAATTCCTGTATAAAAAGGATAAAATTAAAATTGAAGAGTAAGAAAATATATTAATTAATGAGGGGAAAAAACTATCATAATTGATAAATTTATTGGTATAAAATAACTTCAATCAAGTAACAATAAAATATATTGTATTAACACTTTTCTTTATACTAATTATTTATATAATTATATAATATATAGTAACAATAATAATAAGACTTTAACATAAATTTGGGGCCTTCAAATTTTGGGGGCCTAAGGCAATAGCCTCACTCCCCCACGGCCTTAGAGCCGCCTCTGTTTGTGTGACCTTGTAATTATTTGATTATAAAATTTGATATAACTAAGGGGGAGCAATTACATTTTTTTATTCTCAAGGGAAGTAATAATTTCACAGATTACTAGTATTAGACTCTTAACTCTAAGCTTATAATTAATTAGGTGAATAATTAAATTTCACAAAAAAATATAAAAATTATACAAATACTATAAAACTCCAATATCAATTGTAAATGCCTAATTTTTGTTCTTTCTTTTACATTGTAGTTTTGAATAATTATTTTTTTGTGTGTTGGAGATTTGGGAATTAGACTTTTAGTTTAATTAATTCATTAGAGGAAAAAGGGATTGGGCTAGTATATTTTAATTAAAAATTATGCCAAAATTGGCCCAAAATTTTAGCCCAATTCGGCCATACCCGGTCCATTAGGTGGTTGGCCAAGAAAGAGCTCAAAACGACGTAGTTTTGTCTTGAAACTACGTCGTTTTGATAAGTGAGGTGAGATTAAATCTCATCCATTCATACCACTTTGATCTAAGGGTTCTAATTCACTCACCACTCCATGTATATAAGGCCTCAATATCAGAAATTTGGCCCCCATTTTTTCCTATCCTCTTTTCATCTTCCTCTCTCCTCACTCTCTCATCTCTCTGCCGCCCGTCGCCGCCCAGCTCCGCCGCCGAAAATCGCCCATCGGCGGCGGCCAACCTCCAAACCACCCAAAAATTTTGTCACTTCTTCCGCTCAACCTCCTCTCCATGAATTCGAACCCCAAAATCCCATAACCCTTCTCAATCTCCGTAGATCTAAGCTTAACCAAAACCCTAGCCACCGCCCACCACCCCAAACTCCGAAAATTTTACACCACCAGCCTCCTCTTCTCCCCCTCTTTCCATATCTCCAACTCAAAACCTCAAAAAATCCGACCACCACAGGCAGCCACCCCCACTGCCGACGTCCCACCACCGCCGCTGGCCGTGCTACTTCCGCCCCTCAACCACCACTGCCTCTCGTTTCTCTTCTCAAACCAGCCTCGAGCAAGCTTGTATCATTGATATCATTGAAACCGGACTCGGATTCGCTGGAGTTTATGGTTTCGAGAATATCAACAATAGAAGCTTGCTCGAAGCCGTACCACTGCCTTTCTTCATTGCCCGGACACTCGAGTATATGGTAAAATCGTAATCCTCTGCCCCGTTATTAATTTTCTGTTTTCTTGGATTTTATATAGAATTAAGTTATGTCTTGTTTCTTTATTTAATCCATTTCTGATTATGCTTGTCTAGTTGGTTTGTTAAATCGCTTCAGCGATAACGTGTGTTCTGCTTGGCTTTAATAGCTGATTTTTGTTTGCTCATGTTGGTTCATAGTTCATGTGTTGAAGTTTAATTACATGTCTTAATACTTGGCTTAGTTTGAATCAATAGGGTGATATTGATATTGTTAAAATCTGAAGTTTAGATAATTTTATCATAAAATAGGGTACTAGTAGCTTACTTTTTAGTAGGGTGGCTGAAATGACTCTTTGCTCCTTCTATAGCTGATTTCAGGCTGTCCTTTCACCTTTTGGACAGCCTTTGAACAGTGTTAGCACAGAAAGTCAGTCACCTTTTTGGATAGATTTTTGGTGAACTAAAATCTGTCCAAAAAGTTGGCTTTTCTTTGCCTATTTAAGGGCTGCCCTTTCCTCATTTAAAAGGGGGACTCCATCACACTTCCATACATCTTTAGAACTGCTTGAACACACAAAAACATAAAAAAAAAAAATCAGCAGTTGAACACATGAAGAGTAAGCTGAAAATCATGAGTTTTTGGTTGAGTCATAGAGTGTAAAATCATTCAAAAACATATAAGAGTCTTAGAGTTTGATTCTTGAGTTCCTTCTCCTAAAGAATCACTACTGTTTGTGAGATTTCTGGGTTGTTTTAATACGGATTCACTACTGGTTGTTGCTGTTTTTTCTGCTATTTCTGTCGTTGTTCCTGCCCACCTCACTATTGTTTATTCTTTTGCTATCCAGGTGTCACGATCCAACCCCGGTCGTGATGGCGCCCAACACACTGCTAGGCAAGCCCGACCATTTACACAACCTTAGCCAATTAATCTAATTAAATAAATAAACGTTCACTACTATAATACCAATTTAGTGCAGAAATTCTGATATAATCTCTAACATTCGAGAACCCCACAAAAAAAATACTAGTCAGCCCACAGAATCTAGGGTCACGAACATGAGCCTCTAATACAGAATATTCACCTAATCACAAATCTGTCTAGGAAAGAAAATGCAAATAAAAGGATAAAGATAGATGGGAGAGATCAAGGCTGCGAACGTCATGCAGCTACCTCGATACTCCCAGATCCTGCTGCTCAGCTAACAAATCCTCACTCACCCTGTGGTGTACCTGGATCTGCACACAAGGTGCAGGGAGTATTGTGAGTACTTCTAACCCAGAAAGTAATAAACATAAATAAGGGTTGAGAGTAAGAAATCCTGGACAGGCACAAAGTAAGCTATAATTACAGTAGCTCAATCTAAATAATATCAACTCAATAAACTAATGAAAAAAATTATAGAAATATCACAACAGATAAATTAGTAAATGGCAATCAAGTATGCAATGCAACACATAAACCGGTACCTCCAGTACCCCGTTGCGGCCGTGCAGCCCGCTCCATTTATTTAACGTCGACGGCGCTCACTGGGGGTGTGCAGACTCCGGGAGGGGCCCGTTACGGCCCAAGCGCAATAATAAGCCATTTCGTGGCATCAAACAGGCCATTGGCCTCATATCAATATCATTATCATACCACTGCGGCGTGCAGCCCGATCCAATAATCAGTCCAAAATCACATAAGCCTTTCGGCACAATAGTATAAAAATATTCAGCCCAAACTTCATTTAAAAATATTAATTTAGTTTCTGCTTTAAGAAAAAAAAATGGCTGAGTTTACAAAACAGTGTCAAACACTAGGACTGAGTTTAATATCTATAAATATGGTAAGAAACCAGTAAAAACAATCCCTAAAGGATTCAAATAGTTGGCACGAAGCCCAATTATAACAATTAATTACAAATCTACAATCAAATAGGTATCAATTTTATTAAGCGGGACGGACCAAGTCACAATCCCTGACGATGCTCTACCCCACGCCCGTTATCCGGCGTGCAAGTCACCTCACATAGCACTACGTTGTGCAAATTCGGGGTTTCAAACCCTCAACACAACATTTAAATTATTACTAACCTCAAGTCGGCCAAGGTCCTAGCTTGCTATGCCCTTGCCTTTCGAATTCACCTCTTCGCGCGTCGAATCTGACCAAAACCACAACGAATACGTCACAATATGCTAAGGGAATATAACCCAATCGAAAAGACTCGAAAAAAACATCGAAAATCACGAAGTCGGCAAAACCCGAGCCCCGGGCCCACTTCTCGAAAAATTATAAAATTCACATCACCGGATTCCTTATCTCGCCACGAGTCCATGCATATAAAGAACACCAAAATCGGAGTCCAAATGACCCCTCAAATTCCCATTTTTGTTCTCTTAGGTTTCAAGCCCTAAACCACCATTTTTGACCTTAATTCCTTGAGTTTTCAGTGTAATTTCATGTAGTTGCATGATAAAATTGTGTTCTAAGTCCGAGAATGCTTACCTGATCGAAGTCCTTGAATTTCCTCTTCAAAATCGCTCAAGAACACCCCAAGTCCGAAGTTAAAAATATGTTTCTGTAAAATTTCGCGAAGGGATTAAAAACCATCTTCTAAGCAGTTGTTTCCGCTTCTGCGATGCCTTTATTGCTTCTGCGACTACCGCATCTGCGGTCATTTTCCGATTCTGCAGAATTTCATTTAAAAATCCAAGGCCGCTTCTGCGACATAATGTCCGCTTCTGCGGAACTAACTCTCCAGCACAAAATCGCTTCTGCGTTCGCCTGTCCGCTTCTACGGACTCGCTTAAGCGGAAAAGGTTCCGCTTCTGCGAAACTACTCTACCAGGCCATAAGCCGCTTTTGAGAACCTCCTCACGCTTCTGCGGTCCATTTTCCGCAGAAGCGAAAATATCAGGTATCAACTGCAACCTGAAATTCCTCAACTCAAATTTCACCCCGTTAGCCATCCAAAATAACCCCGAGGCCCCCGGGACCTCAACCAAAGGTACCAACACATCTTAAAACATTATTCAAACTTGCTCCAATCATCAAAACACCTCAAACAACACTAAAACCATCATTTTTCATCGAATTCAAGCCTAAGTTCTTCCAAAACTTCCGAAACACGCATTCGATCAAAAACCCAACCAAAACACCCCTGAATGACCTGAAATTTTGCACACACATCCCAAATCACCTAACGAAGCTACTGAAACTCTCGGAATTCCATTCCGACCCCCGGATCAAAATCTCACCTATCGACTGGAATTCGCCAAAATCTTAACTTTGCCAATTCAAGCCTAATTCTACTCTGGACCTCCAAAATCAGTTTTGATCACACTCCTAAGTCACAAATCATCCCCCGAAGCTAACCAAATCATCGGAATTCAAATCCGAGCCCTTTAACATAAAAGTCAACGTCCGGTTGACTTTTCCAACTTAAGCCTTCTTAAAAGAGACTGTCTCATTTCTTATCAAACCCAATCCAATTCAACTCTAACACATCAAATACTTATAATGAAGCATAAAGAATTAGAAAATGGGGGAAACGGGCTGTAACACACGTGATGACGGGTCGGGTCGTCACATCCTCCCCAACTTAAACAAACGCTCGTCCTCGAGCGTACCCAGAGTTGTTCCAGAAGCCCACCCATAGCTGAATAACTTTACCATGCATATAACCGGGGTGATCCCACGTCACCCTATCTCGCATAGGTCCGATAACACAACATAGCTGAAATTTTCACAATCCATCTAGTCCATAAACCATAGAACCACACTGCACTTTCCGAAATCATACACAAGATCAGAACCTCACATCTATATTCAAAATAAGCCTAAACCAACTGTGATAGACCATGCCTGCAACCTCGGGTGCAATTATATGATATGCCAATAACTCAAACACACGCAGCGATAACTCCCATTCACAGCAGCTGCCCACAACAACCAAATACCGATAGAAATCTCTTATTAGCCAAGGTCTCATTCCAATACTTTTACATATACTGCAACTGTTAACTAAAACGCGCAGTAAGCCATCACCATTTCTCAGATCAACCATTCATGAAACCACTTCTCCTTTGGCAAATACTACATCAAATTTCTGAGTCGAAGCTCGACATTACCCTTCCAACATACTGAAATCGAATCCGTTCGTATTCATTAGAGACCCCAACGATCACCTCAAATCCAACACACCACTCTGGTGATATGACACCTCAATACAGGCCTAAGCCACAACTTGCATAATACGCGCACCAATAAGAAACGGTCTGAACATACTCAAATCATGACAAATGACTCAAACGAAAGAGCTGTACCTCAAGCTCATCAGTACCGCCACAACACAAGGCTGAGACCCAGTCTCACATCATAGAAATAGAACACACAAATTTGACCCGCAAGGTCATGTTTCCACACGGCTTTGCTGCAACGCGTGATCCTGTCCAAATACTACTTCCACCTAAAACACCTCTAGTCCTTATGCTTGAAATCGACAACCATGCTCAATTGATGTCTGGAGCCAAAGAAAATCATTACACATCCCATGCTCTGCATGACATACATAGGTATTGTTCAAATTCTTACAATACCGACACGATGGATGAAATCTGTATAAATTCATAACATTGTTGAACCAACCATTCATTGGGTCTATACTTCTGGCAAGAACTATTACCTCATTCTGAACCAAATAATGGCCTTAGCCCCTTAATTTACTTAATATGCTCAGATTGCACTGAGCTCGAATTCAGTAATCTCGTCTCACCCAGTACGAACTGCTCGGGCAATAAGCCACCCCAGGCATAATGAAAAAGTCTCATATGATGCCACAAAGCGCTGATAGGCTACCGATTCGAACGCGGTACAACAAGAAAACGAACTCTGAAAGGAACTGCCTAACTCACGCACTACCATGTGATCTCCTTAGAAATTAGGAAGCAAGGCATACAAAAATAGCATATAGAAAACTATGTTCAATATCACACTGTCGCGGCGCGCAACCCGATCTAAATAACATACTCATGGCGGCGTGCCACCCGATCCACACCTAACACTCACCTAAAGAGGTGCACATCGAGCTAAATTGCTCATTAATATAAAACACTGAGTTTTGGTCACAAGCACGCTAAGTGCACAATACCGTCCCTAAGGGGATATATAGCGCTATAAGCTACCAAAACTCAAGCTCAACTGAGGTGCGATATGCAATCTGAATCTCGAGAGCCATTTTGCTTATAAATATCATTTCTACGCGAATCCTCAACACATAAGCATTTTCTCAAACCGTCTCAAAACCCACACGGCACAGTGTATCACTGCATAACATATCTGACAACGAGATAACACCCCGACTTCTCCTCCATAAGGAGCGCATCACTTAAATGAACCCGTTTGGCCTGACATAGATCCCATATTCACATTTGAATCCATCCTCCGACCTCAAGCCAATTCTGATTGCACGTTAATTGCCTTTCAAAGATCCCTTAACAACTCATCCTTCGCTCGTAACGCATAAGAACATCCATCATAGTCGGAGAAATCATCCGTAGTCCACAACTCAATATGAGTTCCCTCCGGGCATATTTTCTCAATTCAATGATATTATCACAACCTTCATATTTGGTTCAAGTCTTCAACCAATCAAGTGACTAACTGTCATACCTACACAATCTTCCTGTGAGTCACCCTCCCACAACCTACCATTACGAATAACTGGGTCGTGCCCCCAAACCACCAACCGCACAATTGCTGAAAAACGATCAAGGATCATTAACCAGGGTGCAAAGCCTTTTCACAAGACACCGTTCTTAGGTGACGCTAAAGACAATACCGATTTACCTTAAATGTCGAGACTTCTTCCCGGCTCATCTGAGCTCGTCACATCCTTGTCTATACCGAGTTGTTACCTCTATCTTTACTTCAAATTCCATACCACTCATTGCACCCAACATGCCAACATACAATAGAACACGCTCTTCATCACAGCTTCGGAACCGTTATTAGATTAACACTTCATCATATAAAACTTTCCACTTAACTCACTTCAGGGGAACCATAGAACCACACAGGTGAATTCTCATAACCGTAGAATATGCAAATCTCTAAGTAGTGGTCCAACCCACCATGACCCTTTCGGGATCCGCCTACACGTAACAAACCCATAACAATGGAGTATTCTCGAATAACATCGTTTACGGCGGACGACAGGCTTCATCTGAACCGCCACAAATCACACGCGAAACCTGATCATGCTGAAGGAATTGATCTCTACCACCAATATGCCAACAGATATTTGGTTAACCAATCCATCTTCTTTCGACTTACCCTGATTGCCCTAGAAATAATAGTAACTGCATTCCACATATAACACCATCCATCCGCACTCATCCCGAGTGACTTTGAATCACGAGACCATGCTGTCTCGCATCCCACGAACCATTTCGTACCTTCCAGCTGCTACATCGCAATTCAAACATCCTAGAACATTCTACAAATTCCAAACCATTACCTGCACCTTCCTGATAGTGCTACATAGGAGCCCATAATCGACATAGAAAAATCACATCTTGACCTCTCCCAATTGAGACTCAGTTCCAATCACATATACAAATTCAAGATACCCAATTATCACATGTAGAATCTCGAACACATTAGCACGATTCTCGAGAGTCATTTACTCTATTTAACTGCATTTAGCCTTATCCAATGAACAGAACCACCTGTGCCTCATTAGCACTCTGACACCGCAAAATATAACCTCGTCACAATACGAGCAAGCACCTTCCTACTCTATGCACCGAGCACTCTTTACTAACAACAACTTAAGACATCCTGTGATTCTCACACACATACGAGGTACCGTATAACCTTTGAAAATAAAATAAATTCCTCCACAGCCATCCTCGACCCCAATCTCCGTAAGCCATAGCTAACTCACCAATGCGCCTCAAACTGGAACCAACATAGCATTTAGCCGTGCAATAAACTTAATCAATAGCAACTCCCCAACTTGGCTCGAAGCCATAGCTCAAAACGCATTCAATAAATCATATGCATGTACTCTATTACTGCCATAATATCATAGTGAGATTAACCCCACTCCCTTATAAGCTTGTGAAAACATAGATCAGTTAGAATTTTAACTCTTCTGCAATTCTCACCTTCATCTTAGCGATAGGTACACCCACTCTCTAAGCGACCAATCTAGATTTTGACACATCTTCTTCACTTGTAAATGAGATATTCTAACATACCCATAAGGATCACACCACTTTAGAACACTCCGCAGGAGATAACCTACCTGTTTTCGCCTCAATATAATATTTCTGCATATCCTCCACCATTATACACATCACACAGTTACTTAGCCTTCCCGAGTCCGAACTCATACCGCAACATGCACTTACTTCACTCCCAACTAGGAGCCTTGAGAAGATTCTTCACACGCCCATAACTCAGGTTACACATCCATTCACAATGGAGATCATACACTTAATAGTTCATCTATCATCTTTTTAGGAGGCCTTCCTCGCCACTTCCAAGTCATATAGATACCTCTCGCAGTGCTAACGTACTCATCACATAGCTACCCATCCGTCGTTCCCGCTAATAGGGACAATACCGAACGTATAAGTTCAAAACACAGCTCACGTAATCAACATCTTGGTGCTCGAGCCATAGGCAAAAATCCGGCCTCAAGTCCACCAGACTGGCCCAATATCAACGCACAGAGATCACATCTCGCCCCTCGATCGGGGAATCACAAGTTATTAGGGCACATCTGATACTGAGCGCTCACGCACGCGTACGAACACGTGGAAGGAATTTCAAGAGTTCCTTTTCAAGATGAATCAATGACGCACGATAAGAATTCAAGAATGTGAAGTTTTCC
>NW_017676125.1:0-9143 GCF_001879085.1 Nicotiana attenuata | reverse complement strand
AACCGCTTCTGCGGTCCATTTTCCGCAGAAGCGAAAATATCAGGTATCAGCTGCAACCTGAAATTCCTCAACTTAAATTTCACCCCGTTAGCCATCCGAAATCACCCCGAGGCCCCAGGGACCTCAACCAAAGGTACCAACACATCTTAAAACATTATTCAAACCTGCTCCAATCATCAAAACACCTCAAACAACGCTAAACCCATCATTTTTCATCGAATTCAAGCCTAAGTTCTTCCAAAACTTTCGAAACACGCATTCGATCAAAAACCCAACCAAAACACCTCCGAATGACCTGAAATTTTGCACACACATCCCAAATCACCTAACGAAGCTACTGAAACTCTCGGAATTCCATTCCGACCCCCGGATCAAAATCTCACCTATCGACCGGAATTCGCCAAAATCTTAACTTTGCCAATTCAAGCCTAATTCTACTCTGGACCTCCAAAATCAGTTTTGATCACACTCCTAAGTCACAAATCATCCCCCGAAGCTAACCAAATCATCGGAATTCAAATCCGAGCCCTCTAACACAAAAGTCAACGTCCGGTTGACTTTTCCAACTTAAGCCTTCTTAAAAGAGACTAAGTGTCTCATTTCTTATCAAACCCAATCCAATTCAACTCTAACACATCAAATACTTATAATGAAGCATAAAAAATTAGAAAATGGGGAAACGGGCTGTAACACACGTGATGACGGGTCGGGTCGTCACACCAGGTAATCCTTTAAGACTCGTAATGTATATCTTTTCAGCAATGGGAACAACTTGAACCTGCTGCACCATTTAAATGTGTCTGATGTGATGATAGTTTGACAACAAAAGAGCTTGGATGTTATTTTATGTATCACGCATGTAATAACATGAATATAGTCCTTTATAATACTTGAACATTGATTTGCAAGTTTTTGAATGTGATATGTAAGTCGTTTATGGATTTTTAAGCATGTTTTCATACTATTGTATCCGAGTAACAATGCTAAGTATGCCATGAATGACTTTAGGTGTATAACACATAGCATGATTTTGTTTTAGTTGCTGAAATTTTACTGCCAATATAAGCTTCAAGGAATGCAGTAATAATATCTTTGTGAATCTGGCCATTTTGCCAGATTTTTCAAAAAGTGGCTATTTTTGTAAAGTAGGTGTTTATACAATTGTGACTATGTAGTTAGTGGTCATGAATGCAAACTAAGTAAAGAGCTAAGATTGTATCAACTCTGGGCCTTATTGAATCAAATAAAAAGCTGGCCCATTTACCTTTAAACAACAAAATTACCCCTTTTTCTTCTATACAGCATTGGGCCAAATGAAATCCATTGTTTTTTAATAATAATTCAGCTAACCCATATTTTTAGTAATGCCAGATGGGCCAATAATATTCTAGTTCACTAGCTTCCCATTCTCTAATGAATCATTAAACTAACTCAGCGCCTTGCAATAGACAAATCTAAGGCTACCCTTTTTTTTTTTTGTAAATTGACACGTCGGCCCAACTTTATTATATATAAATATTTGTTTAGTCAACTAACCTCGATAAAAATCAAGAAATTCTCTTTTACGAGATAACTTAGTCCTTTTTTTATAATTAATTTAAATGGTAGGCAATTAATAGGCATGTTTTAACTTCACGGAATCGCTTGCGTAGCGTGATGTTTAACATTTAATAAATTAATTCAATAAACTCATGCCATATCCATTAGTTTTAGTTAATTTTTTATTTAATCAATCCTTGGCTAAAATTGCGTATTCGGTTGCGTGGCGCGATAGCTAACCTTCCTTTTAATAATCTTCAAGAATAAATTTTCTCAAATGTAGTAATTTCTAAAAAAGTACTACAAATAATGGATAGTTATGATTTCGGATTCGCTTGCGAGGCGCAATTATGATAAGTTAATTAATTTTGTTATTCATGCATGCGCTTGCGTGGCGTGGTTATGACAACGTAATATTATCCAAATCATTTTTTTTTAATAATAATTTCAATAATCAAGAAATAAATACGGATAGGTGAAACATAGAAATCCATAAAAATACAGTTTATCCAAAATTAATTCAAGCCAATTTTAGTCAATAAAGCGGCCGTGTTAGAACCACGGGACTCGAGGAATGCCTTATACCTTCTCCCCGGTCAACAGAATTCCTTACCCGAATTTTATTTTCACGGACCGATAAAAATAGAGTCAAACCTTCCTTTGACTAGGGATTCAAATAAAAGGTGACTTGGAACACCGAAAACCAATTCCAAGTGGCGGCTCTGTAAATAAAATAATCCCTACTCAAATTTGTCATTTCAATTGGAAAAACTCTTTAACCTCCAAATCCATAACATACATCTACATCTTTTTTGGGAGTAGAAAAAGGGTGTGACATCAATATAGTATAAAACTTAGATGTAGGGGTATCAATGGATATTTAAAAATCGACTAAACCGTCCGAACCGTACCGAACTGATTTTTAGGTTTCTTTTAATAAAACCGTAGGTTTTTATATAGATATATAACTGTACCGTTAATTAGGGTAGGTTTTTTATTTTATGAAAATGAACCGAAAAAATACCGAACTGTACCGAATAAATTTACATGAAAAATATATTTATATATTAAGTTTAAAAATAATAAAGCATCAAACTTTCATTGGGCCTTGGAATTATGAAAATGGTTATAAGGCAACAAGGAATTAAACTCAAAATCCTAATTCCCAAACCTATTATACTACTCCGATTGAAACTAAACTATTTCCAGCATATTCACTAGCAAGACACACGGTATTCTAGCTATTATGAGTAACAAATTACAATGTGTTGAATATGTTTCCTTTCGTATGATTTAAATTTATATTTTCAAGTATTTAATCTTTTGTAGACTTTATTCTTGAGTCGTAACTTGCTTAGTATCTTTATACTCGTGTGATTTGTATTTTCTTTGTCTTTGCTTAGTTTCTTTTACGCTTGATGGATCTATACTCTGGCCTTCTTTCATGTTATTTTAATTCATCAACCTATAAATAATAAAAAGGCCTAGAGAGTTTTTCTAAGTCCTATAAAAATACGTATGTTATTGCATTCTGCTTCTACTAATGACTTTCAAAAAAAATACGAAAATTAACCTAACCGTACCGATACCTAAGAGAAACCAACATGACTAGTACGTTTCTAAAAGTCTAATTTTGATTATACATAATAGAATAACCGAAAAATTGGTATGGTATAAATTTTATAAAATAACTGGTCGAATAGAACTATTAACACCCCTACTTAGACGTTATGTTTATTTTTATTTTCTTAATTGCTTCGTTGAATGAGACAGCGGGGATGTAGTACCGACTAGAGACTGACTAGAGTACAGTAACCCAAATTAGGAAAATCTTCTTTTTCCAAAGTAGGATTAAAAGAGAAATTTTCATAAAGCACTATCTTTTAGTGGTAATTAGCTATCGATAGATATCATTTGCTATATTACGGATTGTAGATACGTTTTCTGTTGTTATAAGATGTATTAGATGTATTTAAGCTACTGTATTCATGAATACATTAGCAAATATAGGCGTGAATTAGGAAAGTCCAGCTAATCAGTTGTTGTATTCGAGTGTATTCGACTGTATTCATGGCGTGAAACATGGGATTACAGCTGGATAGATTATTGTATTCAACTGTATTCGACTGTATTCACAGCGTGAAACAAGGATTACACTGTTTTTAAACGGAAAGTGAATCAATTAACATAATAGACTCCTAATATAACTCAACAAACTCAATTACAACACACAAAATTTGTATTTTCAGTTATAAAAAAGATTCTCAACCGATTAATACCCAAAAACATAGCAATCTTCAGAGAAATTATATAATACATCTGAATACATAAATTATATTAGTTAAAAAAAATATATGAATACATTCATGGCATATGGCGAGACAGTGAATACAATAAAATACATAAAATACAGCGGGATACATTGAATACAATGAAAAAAAAGACAGTGAATACATGAAATACAGCGAGATACATTGAATTACAATGTAAAATATTAACAGAAAATCAAATTGCTCAGCCCCAAACTCCGCCGACAAACCCTAAAATTTGGCCAATTATTAAGCCCCAAAAATTGGGCCGAATCTCAAACATCCATATACTTGCAGTCTTTTCACGCAAACAGTTATTCGAAATTCCATCTAACAATCCATGACGGCTTGCCTTAGGGTACTTCTCAAAGCCTCCCAGTGTTCACTTGCTCAGTCCACTTTCATCGGCCGTCGTGGTCATCTCCGACGCCGTTTTCTTCTTCATACGCATATCTCCGTCATTGTATTTTCTCTTCTAAATCCGTTTGTGACTAATGGTAGGTGATGTGGGTGAGAGGAATTTTGAGATTGAGCATCGTGTTTTCAGAGAATGAGGAAGAGAATGGCATGTATCAAAGTAGAGAGAGAAAGAAAATAGTGTAACTGAATAGCGTATTTAGTGGCTTAGGAATTGGAGGTAACCAAAATTAGATATTTTGCTATAAACATTAAAAGGTATCTATAGAATATAATTTTTTAAAATGGTATTTATTTAAAATAAATAAGGTGTTAACCTTTGCTATAGGAGTTAAAAATTCCTTTTAAAAACTTACTACTAACATTTTACATGCCTTCTTTTGATTTAACTTGTCATAAATTGGTTTTGCAAAGTTAATTAAACGGGTCTCCTCTTCAAATATAACATGCATCTGGAAGCGTCCTTCTCTTCCATTACTCCTTCCGTTTCAATTTAAACGAGGTAATTTGATTCGGCACGGAATTTAAAAAAAAAAATCTTTAAAACTTGTGGTCTTAAAAGCTTAAGGAATAAAAGTTTTGCGGGGCCATGATATTTGTGTGGTTATAAAAACTTCTCATTAAGAGTAAAATGGTAAAATAAAAAGTTTAAAGTTGAATTATTTTCAAATTTAGAAATGTGTCATTTACTATTTTGGAGCAGACTAAAAAGGAAAGTAATTCATCTAATTTGAAAGGGACCAATAAATAACCTTGTCAACAAAATTTACAGGTTAAGGTATTAGGCATCAATAACTTCTTGAATAACTAAGTAAAGAAAGACCTGGTCATGTGTTAATAGAATATTAACTCTAGTCCTAGAATAGCTTCTAACTAAATTATATTAGTATTAGTACTCGCGCGATGCGCGGACATAAACAACGTCAAATCATGATTTGAATTATTTGAACTATGTGCAAATAACCATAAAAGTAAACCTACTATATAGAAATTATAAATAATTACTAGATATTAATTAAGAAGCAGGACATGAAATTAAAGAATACTAAACATATAACGTTGTGATTTATCTTGTTTGAGCACAAAAAATCATATTATTTTAGCAAAATTCTTACTACCGCTTTGTTTTTCATCTTAAGTTCAAATAAGTCTTATCCTTCTATATTTTTAGACATAAATTTTTTCTCTTTTTGTTCTTTGCCTATAATTATTGCATTATTTATTACTTAATATTGTTATATTGTAATGTGATCTTTTATTAGCTTATAAATGTCTTGCTTATGACCTTATTAATAATCATCAATAAACATAATTTTTTATGCTTAAAATTTAATGTATTCTTATACCATTATTCTCTTACTCGGAACTCTTTCATTATTCAAAATTATCAATAATATTTTTGAGTATTATTTAATAATTTAAATCATATATTTTAAATAAATTTAAAATATAAGTGTCATCGCATTATCTTTATTTTCCTCTTTATACATTCTCTTCCCTACTAAGAAATTTTAGTTAGCTTTTTATACAAATTTTTTGGCTGTTACTCATATAATATCACGTTTTATTTAAAAATACAACTTTTAAATTACTCTAAAAAGTAATACATAAGTTATTTTATTGTTTCAAATCTATTGAATTTTTTTTATAATTATTTTTGTATTACGTGCAATTAAATTTTCTTTTTCTTTTAGTTTCAAGAAAAAAATTTAGCTTTTAATTTTCATTAGTCCTATATGAGATATTTATTTAGTATATTAAATTTTTTGATTTGGTATCAAATTTTATTTTTCTTTATCTAGCAAAACTTGAATTTTTTGTGATCATCTCCATATTTTGAGCGTTCTCATCATAATTTTAAGAACTTTCTAATCTCAAGTTCAAATAGTCTTTTCCTTAGTTTTTCTTACTTTTGCTATAATGCTATCTAATATGTAATATTATCACGTTTTCATGTACTTTTTTTTTATTAACTTTACACTTTATTTAATATTCCTGTCAAATACTATTTTTAATATAATATAAATATATTTGTAACTATTTAATATTAAATTAAATTTTTATTTTATTTTTAAACTATTGTTTGAAAATTTTCAATTATTTAAATTTATCATTAATATTTTTAAGTATTGTATACTTGCTTTATTTTGTTTTCTAAAGTAATTCTTAGTATAAATATTGTCCCATTATTTCTAACTTATTTTTATTATTTAATATTTTCAATTATTTTTATCTATTAGACTTAAGTTATGTGGCCTTATTCACATGCATGTCATTTCTTATCATACTTAAACAACAATTTCACATCTCAAATTTAAATAAGTTTTAACCTTCTTTTTTGTATGATGAATTTTTTAATTTTTTTCTCTATTTGTTCCTTAGTTTTGCTATTATATTGTTCAATACTTAATTTTATTACATTGTCATGTGGCTTTTCATTAGCTTGTCTGAATTTAATATCTATTTTTACCATGTTAAGATTTGTTCTTATTAAGTTTAAATGTTTAATTATATAAAAAATATTTATACGTAGAAAATATTCATTTGCCCGATTTGTCAATAATATGACTTTATTACTCTTGTTATCAAAATAATATTTACTGATTATTTAATTTTTTCTTACCTTATATATAATTTGTATATTTTATGTAAGATCATATTTCGCTGTTTGAATTTTTTTATTTTTAAAGTCATTAAATCTTTAATATCTTAACTTAATTTTAGGGTTTTTTTCTGTATTGTAACTTACTCCAAAGTATAAGTAGTCATAGTTTATCTCAATTTATGTTTTTCTATATTTTTTAATTTTTTACCTCCATATTTCTAGCTAATATAGAAGAAAATCTATGAGTGGATCAATATATAAATATAAATATAGATATATAGATTAGATTTATCTAAGATCTATTTAAATTATGTATAAGATCTATTTCATTCAACTACTTCCATTAATTGTGTTTCCATCTATAACTTCTAATTTGTTATGAAATACTTGATTATGGTGGATGTCCATAGCTCCTAAGGGAGTAACACCCACTACTCTTCTCCATTAACCTCCCACTACTTCTTACCATTATGGATGTAACAACCACACCTCCATCATCTTCCCTCATGTTCTCAATAGTTAATACCATGTTTATGGAGTCCCTTTGTATTACCTATATCATCCTATAAATCTCACGACCCAAAATCCACTACGGGTCGTGATGGCGCCGGACACCTTTATCAGGCAAGCCAAATAAATTATTAATTAAATTCTTTTTAATACCTTTAAAAATCTAGGATTTTTCCTTCTATTTTTCATAATTAAAGCAATCTCTACTTCAATTCAAATTAAATAAATAATGATTAGTACAAGTCTTTCGAAAACCATCCCAGAAGCCGGTGTCACAAGTGCATGAGCAACTACTGATAAAGAAAATAAAATACAACATCTGCCCGAAATACAGTGGACAGGGAATAAAATACAAATGCTGGAAGGAACTACACTAGCTGCGAGTCGCCTCGAATAATGCAGCTCACCTAGTCCCAGAATCTTCCGTGCTGCTACGCCCAGTGGGCCACTAGTGTACATATACATGTGCAACAAAAATGCACAGAAGTGTAGTATGAGTACGAAATCAACGTGTACTCAGCAAGTATCCCGTCTAATCTCGAAGAAGTAGAGACGAGATGGTCGACTTTGACTCTTACTAGAGGTCAATTAACAATATACTAAAATGTGAGGAAATCATGGATCATATAGCAGTTCTAATTCACAAAGCGAGAAGACAAGCAAACACCTTTAACAAATAATAAAGGATTTTCAAGGTTTACTTTTCATTATCTTACCAATTTATGTCAAGCCATGAGAGGCAATATCAACATTTAAATTCTCGGGAAACGATGTATATGCCATGCGCAAATTCGTGGCTAAATTCCAATTTATAAATTTCTAGGTCTTTTTCTAAAGACACCAATTTCCCCACAATTTTCATGCCTAAATCCATGATATAATCTTGTATTTAACTTGGAAATGAGTAGGAGTAACTTACCTTGACATAGATGACGAAATCCCTCTTTGAAGCTCTCCAAAAACTCGCCAAATGAAGTGAAGAAAATGGGTGAAATGAACAAAATCCGACTTTAAACAACCCCGTACTGCCACCAGCGATTTTCGCACCTGCGGTGCATTTTCCGCTTCTGCGGTATGTCGCTTCTGCGACTTTTGGCCGTCTCTGCGGTCTTGGGCAGGGGGAGCTAGGCCGCTNAATCTATGAGTGGATCAAATATATTAAATATAAATATTAGATATATAGATTTAGATTTATCTTAAGATCTTATTTAGATTATGTATAAGATCTATTTCATTCAACTACTTCCATTAATTGTGTGTCCATTTATAATTTCTAATTATTATTGTTGTCCTAAATTGCCTAGTGGATTCATTTTAGCTTGCCACTTGGCTTAAGCACAATGCATACTACTCTCCTTTTAATATAATATAGACTAGTATTAGTACCCGCGCGATGCGCGGACATAATTCATATCAAATTGTGATGTATGTTGTTTGAATCATGTGTTGATATCTTACTAAACCTCTCAGATAAAAATTATACAATCATTAGATATTAATTAAGAAGCAGAATATGAAATTATTGTTCAAATATCGCAGTCGACAACCTATTTTTTCTATATCTATAGCAACCTAACCCCTTGATTCAAGTATTTGTATTTCGTTTCGCTATCACTAATAATGAATACAAACATGTCATGTTGTGATCTGTCTTGTTGAGCACATTAGAACATATTATTTTAACGAAATTCTTACTATCACTTTGTTTTTATCTGAAAGTCAAATAAGTCTTATTCATCACATTATTTTTACGCAAATACTTT
>NW_017676124.1:7901-51707 GCF_001879085.1 Nicotiana attenuata | reverse complement strand
CTCAGCGGTGGATCTTCCGCGGCCGCTCTTTTCCTTCGCGGTCAGCGCTTTTATCTCAGCTTTGGACTTGTGCAATTTTAACTCCTTCATGAGTTGATTTTGGCTTTCTTGCCTCATTTTGACCAAACCCTGTACAAAAGCACAATAAGTCAGCTTTCGGGAATACTTTTACACATTTTTTATCCAAAACCCAAGCAAATGAGAGCATAAGATAGGCTAAAATCCATAGTTATCACTCCCCAAACTTAGGCTGTTGCTAGTCCTCAAGCTAACAAAGTAATTCCCACCTCCTCAAGATAAAAGAAAGAAAAAATTCAGCTGTCCTAAGGTGACTTCATCGAGCATCAATTGGGACTAACAATTACCCTCAACTCAAATGTATTATTAACAAACACACAACCTTTTTAGTACGATAGCCCTAGTGCGACACAAAAGCATCATGAGTTGACTTAACTCATCAAGGAAACTCTTTCTACTACATAGGTCATTGTGGAACCCAAACTCATGCTCCTCTACTCTCCATAAGCAAACCTCACTTTAGATTGTAGCACTTAGAACAAGGATTGTGGAAAAGAACGCTCATCTCTCTCAAAGGAAGGTCACAAGTCCGGCTCTAAGTACCATAAGCTTGCCACTTATGTGAATCACCACTAATGTAAGCTCACTCAACTCGAAATCATATAGGGATTTTGTGGGAATGTAATGCAGGCTTTTGGTTCAAGGTAGGATATATCGGTCTATGAAGGTTTTATCTTTCCTTAAGCACTTCATTTTTTTCATTTCGGCTCACATTTTCTTGACTCTTTGAGTCATTTTCTTATTCCTTAGGGGACTAGAGAGACACATTGTCACTCTTTCTTGTTCATGTCAATCTTTTTTCTCCTTTCTAATCATTCCAAGCCTTTCATCATGGCTTTATTGAATACCTTCATTTTTTCCTATGTTATTCACTTTCTTTTGACTTTTTGGGCTTTTCTTTCTTTTTCTTATGCCTTCCCTTTTCTTCATTTTGTACCTTTTATCACTTTTGTGTTCCTCGTCTCTCCCCCCCAAACTTATGCTTTTGCCAATTGTGCTAAGGAAAGATTGGGTGCCAAGAGAGGGTCATTTTAGAACGGATAAAGGCTTGTATCGTGGTGATTGAAAGAACAAGGGCTTTGGCTCAACGGGGTTGATTAGGGATATCATATTTGGTGGGATATGGATGCTTTCAAATTTCAATTTGGATTAAGGAGAGCCTATAATCATATCTCAAGTCGAGCTACACTTAGAATTTCGCCTGGACATACATTCAGTGCAAGTTCTAGACTTATTGGCACGGGACTTGGACTTTGCAAATCAATACCTCACCTCACAAGATGTTGGATTGCTAAAGAGATAGAGTCGAGGGCCCACAACAACCCTAGCTAAGATTGAGCAACACAAATAGCTCCAAGAAGCCACTCGATGATTGTTTAGTCAACACAAGAATCTAAAGGTCGCAACTAGTACCATTCCTTGCAAATCAATTTATTTCTAACCATAAGGTCAAAGGTAAATGTGCTAGGCCCAAGTGAAGCTTTGCCTGAGTCACTTTTATTCATTACTACTATTTACACAAAAACATAAAGAAAAACGAACTCAAACCCTTAAGAAGGTTGTCACGCCATCCATCATCGGGAAGAGCCACTCGGTTCACACAAACTCCACCTTTGGAAAGAACCATGGCATTAAGAAAACCAAAGGCTTATTGGTCAAGAAAATTTGTAAAAGTAAGAAGCTACTAACTGAAAAATAAGCTACTAAATGAAATAAGAAGTTATGCTATTAATGAAAATTGCAAAAGAAGTTATAAAGTAAAATATGAAAAGTAAACTGAATATATACAATAGGGGGTTAAGACGAATATACATAAAAGGGGAATGAATATATACATGGAAGAGTAACTTTATTTACATACCAAAAGTAAAAGTACGAGAATAAAGGAAAATAGTATCAAGGTTATTACAAACCAAATATCCAAATCATCATCAAAATAGGTCATCCCCCCCCCCCCCCAAATAAAAAGTAGCATTGTCCTCAATGCTATCAGCAAAAATAGAATAGGGGAAGAGTAGAGAGTAAAGAAAACTCCCTATGGTACCTCTGTCTGCATGGGATCACTGGCTGGGTCCTGTGGCTGGCCTGAGTCACCTCCCTCGGGGTCCTCCAGCTCAATCTCCAGATCCTCAGTCGGGGGGATTACCCCTCTCCTCACGGGCTCTCTATCACCCTTCTGCTCTGGTGCCTGTGCTGCCTGAGCTGCTGGGACTTGCTCCTCCAACAGTAAGTCCAATGGAATGTCTCAAGCTGATCTAATCTTCTCAACCTCCCTGCTCAGCAGCTTCACTGACTCCTTTGAGGCCCGAGACTTCTTCAGCTTCTTCGTTTGCTTGCCCAGGTCCTTAATTACTTTTCCTTGAGCCTCCAAAGCATCCATGATTATCTTCTGGTTATCCAGGAGCTTCTTCTGGTTGTCTAGAAGCTCCTTTAGCGATTCCTCCACTGAAGCAGGCAACTGGGGCTGTGCTGGAACTGACTGAGCTGCCACTGTGCTGGATAGGACAGAAAACTTTGTTGTAGCTTCCTGCATCCAGTTGTTGATGTTGGATAGAGTCTGGTTAACCCTCAGTGCAGTGAGAGGGTATGCTGATGAAGAAGGCACTGAATCGAAATAGAGGAAGATGGTCCGGAGGAAGGCTGTGGCATGACAGTGGAAGGCTCAGAACCAGTGGCTACCACAGCTGGCTCTTCAGAATGGCCAGTAGAAGTGGTGGCTTTTCCCTTGGACTTGGGGTTGTCCGGACCCTGTAGGCTATACCATGAAAATGGCCTATTTTGGTTTCACTTTGGTGTCAAAATCCCTTCCTTCTACTTCCTTATCCTCCAAGTACATAGTGAGGAAGTTTGGGAAAGGATATGAGCTCTCATTCTTTCCAACCACTCTAGTAATCACCTTGGCCATAATGTTCCCACATTGATCGGGTACCCCGCCATGATAGCACCCATAATAAGAGCCCGGGAAAGCGGCATATCACTGTCATGTGTAGTAGGGTCTAACCGGTTGTACAGAAAAGTATCCCATCCCTTTGCTTCGAAGCTCAAAGTGTTCCTATATATTGGGGCCCCAGGTGTCAGCCAAGCTGGAGTAGTCCCGGGAATAGCAATCACCGATGCAAGCCAAGGGCGGGCTAACTCATCCATAGCCACCTTCTCCAGATACAGGGACTCATCCTCATCATTGAACCCAGCATAGTCATTCAGCGTCTTGCCATCAAATCTAATCTTCAGGTTTCACACCTTGGTCATATAGGTGCCTTTTTTGATGTGGGCTACGTTGTCATAGAACTCTTTGACTAGATATTCATTGGCCTCCGGCAGCTTGTTTGTGAAGAACTTACACCCTACTCTTTCACCAAATTGCCTCTTCACATTGGGGTTGCAGGGTAGAAGATCCCTTTCTATGAATTCCCTCTCGAGGGTGAAAGGCCTCTGCGGCCACCATTCCCGGAATTTGTGATAGGCTTTCTCACTTACAAATCGTTGTTGCCACACTACTGGGTTCCTTGATCTCTCTAACCCCCATGCTTGGGTGTCACCACCTCTCCCTTTATCAGGTATCTCAGCATCTACATCAATCGGGTTCATTGGTGGGGCCAAAGGTGTGGCAGGTGGAGAGGCTGATGCTGAAGACTCACTACTCTCCTCTGAGCCATCAGACGACTCAGAAGAAGCAGCGGGTGTAGGTTCATCTCTCAACTGAAATTTCTCCGGAAAGTCTGCAGGGACGTGGGTTGGCACTGAGTCTCCTTCCGAAAATTCTCGGGAAGGGACATATTCACTTCCTTCAAAATGGGATGCAGCTCTGTCCGTAGCTTTGATGGTCTTTCGCAACTTCCCAATGGATTGTTGTACTGCTAGGGGTAACTCAACCCTTCCTCGTCCCCTTCCTCGGGAGGACTCTACTTTCCCTTTTTGTTTATCACTCCCGCCACTGGATTTCACCATTGTCTGCACACACAATCATTGAAAGCTCATTAGTGTTGTTGTTAAAAGAATCATTAAAGCAAGGCAGATGAAAAGTTGACAGTGTTCCAAAAGAAAACAGTGGTCCACTGACAGCGAAAAAAGGGGCGCGGTCGTGGACTAGCAACCGCTGAGAGCGGAATTTTGAACGCGGCCGCGGAGGACTGGGATTCAGACTACCCAGTCTCTGAAATTGGACAACCGCTGAGAGCGGAATTTGGGATGCGGCCGCAAAAGTTGAATTGCCGTCCGCGAAAAAACAAACGCGGCCGCGGACCCAATTTAGCAGCACTATGAACTTAAAATCCGCGGCCAGCGTGAAAAGAATCGCGGCCGCATAAAACAGACCGCTGACAGTGGATTTTACACTGCTGACCGCGAAAAATGTCCCAATTGTTACTCAAGAATATTGCATAAACGCGGAATGCGTAATTTCAGCCGCGGCCGCAGAATTAGGGTTTTCAATTTTTTTAGTCTTTAAAGGAATCATGAACACCACTAACCCCTACTAGGCATGAATAACAAGTACCCACATGAATATTTAACATCAATGCCTATATTATCGTGATTAATCAATCCTTAATTGAAAAGAAGAAGTTAAAACTAAAAGAAAAGAAAAGAAAAGCAAAAATATTAAAGCAATGCTATGATTTGTACATACCAGTTGTGTGATGTGTGGTGGAAACTAACTTCAGATTAAATCTATGATATTGGGTTCAGAGCAGAGGAAGATAAACAGTAACTAATTCTTTTGAGAGTGCACAGTGCGAAAAGTGTAAAAGGAGGAGGGCTCTCCTCTTTATACCAAGAACCTGAGGGCCCACACCGACTTACCTGGCGCAGCCACGGAATTCCACCTCGGTCCGCGCTTTTGGTCATTGTGAAGAGTTGTAGGCTCCATAATTCCGCTGAGAGTGGAAAAGTGGTCGCGGCCGCGGAGAAGGTCCGCTGACCGCAGAAAAACCACCGCGGACGCGGTTGAAACTTCAGAGAAGTCACATTTCGGACTTTTCAAGTCCGCTTCCGCTACAAGATCACGCCTCCGCGAAAAAGTTTCCGCTGACCGCGAAATTTTGAGCGCGGTCAGCGGTTCAATTGCACACTTAGCCAAATTTTTCCAGTATTAGTCCTGTACCGCATCAATAATTCCTGCACAACTTCACAACCAGTTAGTCCAAAACAAAGCCTACACTAAGAAGAAAATTAAAAAGAAAGAAAAACACATGGGTTGCCTCCCAAGAAGCGCCTGATTTAACGTCGCGGCACGACGCAGGTTACCATCAATCACTTGAGATGGATCATTGCCACCACATGGCTGTTATCAATCTTGCCAAGATAGTGCTTCACTCGGTGTCCATTAACTCGGAAGATTTCACCTTTTTTGTTTTTCAAATTAAGAGCACCAAACGGAGTTACATGCACTACTTCAAAAGGGCCACTCCATTCTGACTTGAGCTTTCCCGGAAACAGTCATAATCGAGAGTAGAATAGAAGAACCAAATCACCCTCCTTGAATTCCTTACTCCGGGCATACTTGTCATGTAAGTACTTCATCTTGTCCTTATACAAGGATGATCTGGAATAGGCATGGAACCTAAACTCATCAAGTTCATTGAGTTGCTCTACCCGGAGATTTGCTGCAACATCCCACTCAAGATTTAACTTCTTCAGCGCCCACATGGCCTTATGCTCTAACTCAACCGGAAGATGGCACGCTTTCCCAAATACCAACCAATACGGAGAAATACCAATTGGATCTTGTAAGCAGTCCTGTAAGCCCATAAAGCATCATCCAGTTTCCTTGACCAGTCAGTCCTATTTGCATTGATAGTTTTTGACAATATGCTCTTTATCTCCCTTTGGAAACCTCAACTTGTCCACTAGCCTGGGGATGATAAGGGGTTGACACTTTATGATTGACACCATACTTGGAAAGTAAGTATCGAAGGCCTTGTTGCAAAAACGAGAAACCCCATCACTGATTATCGCCCTAGGAGTGCCAAACCTTGTAAAAATATTCTTCTTTAAGAAAGCCACTACACTCCGTGCCTCATTGTTGGGCAAAGCCACGGCTTCAACCCACTTGGAAACATAATTAACAGCAACCAGAATATACGTGTTACCATATGAACTCACAAAAGGTCCCATGAAGTCAATACCCCACACGTCAAATATGTCAACCTCAAGAATAGTGGTGAGAGGCATTTCATCCTTCTTGGAAATTCCACCAGCTCTCTCACACTCATCACATCTCTTCACAAGCTCACTAGCATCTCTATACAATATAGGCCAATAAAAACCACAGCCAAGCACCTTTGAAGCAGTTCTCGCCCCACCATGATGACCACCGTAGGGCGAGGAATGGCAAGCATCAAGAATACTCATTTGCTCCTCTTCCGGAACACATCCTCGGATCACGCCATCATTACAAATCTTGAACAGGTAAGGCTCATTCCAGTAGTAATCCAAGCTATCCCGTTTAAGCGTTTTCCTTTGGTTAGAAGAGAGCTCACACGGGATAATGTCGGTCACAAGAAAATTAGCAACATCAGCGAACCAAGGCATACTATTCAAAGATACGGAGAGGAGTTGCTCATCCAGGAATGAATCATTAATTCCGAGCCCCTCATGGGGCCTCCCCTCCTCCTCCAAGCGGGACAAGTGGTCCGCCACTTGGTTTTCACACCCTTTTCGATCAACAATCTCAAGGTCAAACTCTTGAAGCAATAGAACTCATCTCATCAACCGAGCCTTAGAATCCTTCTTTGTCGTCAAGTAACGGAGTGCCGCATGATCAGTATGAATAATCACTTTGGCACCCATTAGATAAGGCCTAAACTTTTCCATGGCAAACACTATGGCTAGCAACTCTTTTTCCGTCACCGTGTAATTAAACTGGCTCATTCATAGTTTTCCTTGCATAATACACCGGGTGAAACATCTTGTTCACCCTTTGCCCCAACACCGCTCCTACAGCAACATCACTTGCGTCACACATAAGCTCGAAGGGTAGGCTCCAATTGGGTGCGGTAATAATGGGAGTGGTTGTCAGTTTGTACTTGAGAAATTCGAAAGATTTCATGCATTCTTCATTAAATACAAACCTTGCATCCTTTTCCAATAGTTTGCACAAGGGATTCACTATCTTTGAAAAGTCCTTGATGAACCTTCGGTAGAAACCCGCATGCCCAAGAAAACTCCTAACCCCTTTGACAGAAGTAGGAGGAGGAAGCTTTGAAATCACTTCAATCTTCGCCTTGTCCACCTCAATACCGTTCTTTGAGATCTTATGGACAATGCCCTCCTCGACCATAAAGTGGCATTTTTCCTAGTTAAGCACTAGATTTGTCTCTTCACATCGGGCCAAAACCTTGTCAAGATTCTTCAAGCATTCTTCAAAGGAGCCACCCACAACACTTAAATCATCCATGAACACTTCCAATAAGTCCTCCACCATGTCCGTAAATATAGCCATCAGACGCCGTTGGAATGTAGTCGGTGCATTACACAAACCGAATGGCATCCGTGAAAATGCAAAGGTTCCATACGGGCATGTGAAGGTGGTTTTCTCTTGATCCTCCGGTGCAATCAAAATCTATTTGTAACTTGAGTACCCATCCAAAAAGCAGTAGTAGGCACGCAGCAAGTCTATCCAACATTTGGTCCAGAAAGGGCAATGGAAAATGATCTTTGCGGGTCACCTTATTCAGCTTCCGGTAGTCCATGCATACCCTCCATCCGGTGACAGTCCTAGTGGGGATCAATTCATTTTGCTCATTCGTGACCACAGTCATACCACCCTTCTTCGGCACACATTGTACCGGTGAAGTCCAAGAACTATACGAGATGGGGTACACAACCCCTGAATCTAGCCACTTGATCACTTCCTTCTTGACGACCTCTTGCATAGCCTCGTTGAACCTCCTTCTGATATTCCACGGAGGGTTTGGCATCATCCTCAAGTATAATCTTATGCATGCAAAAGGCGGGGCTTATCCCCCGAATATCAGCTAGAGTCCATCCAATTGACTTCTTCATTCTTTGAAGCACCTCAAGGGTGGCATCTACCTGCATGTTAGTTAAGCAAGAAGAAAGAATAACAGGTAAAGTTGAACTCGGGCCCAAGAATTCATACCTGAGGTGTGAAGGCAAAGGCTTCAACTCCAATACGGGAGGTTCCTCGGCTTTATTGGCGGAGTCTTTCTGTTCTCAAGATCCAAGGAGAGTTTACGGGGCTCATAGGAGTAAGAACCCATTCCGTGTAAAGCATTGACATACTCTACCGAACCTTCATCCTCGGTCACATCATGGTTCAACAATACAGCTTCCAAAGGATCCTCCACATTGATCATGGAACTCGTGTCATCAACTATCACCTCCGTCACAAGGTCCACAAAAGAGCAAACTTCATTACTATTCGGTTGCCTCATCGATTTGCAAACGTGGAAGACAACTTTTTCGTCAACCACCCGGAAGGTGAGCTCCCCTGCTTCCACACCAACCAATGCCTTCCCAATATTATAGGCACCTCATAGTCGACTTCGCAGTCGAGAATCACAAAATCGCAGGCAAAATAAATTTTGTCAACCCGGACAAGAACACCATCAATAATACCAAGCGGCCTCTTCATTGTTCGATCCGCCATTTGCAATCTCATTGAAGTAGCTCTCGGTTGACCAATACCCAAAGTTTTGAATACAGAGCAAGGCATCAAATTTATACTTGCTCCCAAATCACAGAATGCCTTTGCAAAATCCGCACTCCCAATGGTACATGGAATGGTGAATGCTCCGGGATCTTCAAGCTTTGGAGCCATCGAGTGCACAATTTCACTCACTTGATGAGTCATTTTAATGGTCTCACAATCCATATATCTCTTTTTAGTCACCAAGTCTTTCATAAACTTGGCGTATCCCGGCATTTGCTCAAGAGCTTCCACCAAAGGAACATTGATCGACAAGCTTTTCATCATCTCAATAAACTTCTTAAATTGGTTTTCATTCTTTTGCTTCGCAAGTCTTTGAGGGTAAGGTGTAGGAGGCCTTGGCAAAGGAGCCTTAGCCTTGGGCACTACCATTTTCGGTATGTCTATCACGTGTTCCCTAGACGGGTTTACATCATTTTGAGTCTCCACGTCATTATCATGAATATCAATTCTCACTTCAGCGTTCAAATTCTCTTCACTCACTTGCTCATCAACTATTGGAACATCATCATTTAGCACTTCAACCTCATCACTCACAACTTCCTTTTGCTTGGAGGCACTTACTTCTCCACCTCTACCGCTCCTTGTGATCACCGCCATTGCATGCCTGGTATTGTTCCCACCCTTCAGGTTTACTACCGTGTCACTAGGTAGAGCCCCCTTAGGGTGAGTGTTCAAAGATTGCGAAATCTGGCCAAGTTGAACCTCCAAGTTTCGGATAGAAGTATTATGGGATGCCAACTGGGCATCAGAGTCGGCGTTCTTTTTCATCATTTGCTCAAACATCATCTCAATCCTTTCTATCTCATTGTTTGACGGGCTAGGACCTTGAGATGGAAATGGAGGTGGTTGTTTGGTTGTTGATACATCGGAGGCCTTTGAAATCCCGGCCCCCGATTCCCTTGATTACCGTTATTCCAACCCCCTTGGTTGTTGTTTCCTCCCCAGTTGCCCTGGCCCCAATTCTGATTGTTGTTCCCCCAGTTGTTTTGGTTGTTGTTGTTACCACTGTTCCAATTTCCTTGTTGGTTTTGATTTCCCAAATTTCCTTGGGATCTCCACTATTGTTGTTGATCCGGAGCATTGCCCCGCTGTCCTTGGTAGTTGTTCACATACTGAACTTCTTCACTTTGATCATCATACCCATCATCTTGGTTGAAACCACTACTACCCTGCTCATATTGATCCAAATTTCCTTGACTTTTTTGACCTCTTTGTCGCCTCTTATTGACCAACATATTTACCCCTTCCATGGCATTCACTTGTTGTGGTGCTTGAACTTGCTGCAATTGAGCTTTTGCCAATTGGTTCATTGTTGTAGTCAACTCTGCTATTGCTTGGCCGGGGTCATGGAGCTCTTTGTGCAGGTGAATGACTGTGGGATCACCTTGTGGCACATTAGCTCGGCTTTGCCACGCCGAGGAAGTATCTGCCATCTCATCCAGTATCTCACACGCCTCAGCATAAGGTGTGTTCATAAAGTTTCCCCCTGCTAGCTGGTTCACTACACACTGATTGGTGGTGTTGATGCCACAGTAAAATGTTTGCTGGATTATTGCTTCGGTTATGTCATTGTTCGGACATTCTTTCACCATCGTCCGAAACCTTTCCCAGATCTCATGAAGTGGTTCATTAGGTTCCTGCTTGAAGGCCAGGATCTCATCTCTCAATGTCGCCATATGCCCCGGCGAGAAAAACTTGGCTATAAACTTGTCGGCCATCTCATCCCACGTAGTGATGGAATGGTTGGGAAGCCTTTCGAGCCAGTCCAAAGCTTTCCCTCTAAGTGAAAAAGGGAACAATCTCAATCTCAATGCATCCTCCGACACATTTGTCTGTTTGCTTACCCAGCAGGTATCCACAAAGCCCTTTATATGTTTATGTGCATTCTGATGGGGAGCGCCTGTGAAGTAGCCTCGTTGCTCCAATAAGGTTAACATAACATTTGTAATCTGGAAATTGCCCGCCCGGATCCTGGGTGGGACAATTGCACTTGCGTAACCTTCATTTGGAAGCACCCGAGGAGCTACTCGTGGAGGAACTGGGGAAGGGTCTGGAATGTTGTCATTGACCTGGCGGCCTCTTCTTTGAGCTTGAGGTACTAGAGGGACCTCATCTTCAGCATTATCATCTACCTCCTCCCCCGAAACATTTCCAATAGGATCATCGTTTGCCATGTTGTACCTGAATCAATTAACTCACACAAGTTAGTAAAATAGAAGGAAAGAAAAATAAGACACACAACTAGTCAGCTAGATAGCCAAAACCGTTTAGCTCCCCGGCAATGGCGCCAAAAAGTGATCGGCTCCAACCCTATACCACTATAAAATGGCAAGAGTGGTATATGCAGCTTTTACCCGAAAGGTCGGGATCGATATCCACAAGGAGCTAAAATTGGTTGGGAGTTGGGTTTCTATCCAATCTAGCTATGCGTGTTGCTCTTAATTGCACTTCTAAACATGTTTGGATTTGTTCTATTCTACTATTAATGCTACTAATTGCTGGAAATAATCTAAATACAATGTTTTTGAAGTGTTTTTCTCAATTGATAAAAAATCACTAGGGAAGTGACTTACACCTAGGCGAGTATCTAATGTGGTCTAAAAGTTAGGACAAGATTGTGATATTTGGGATCATGATATAACCTTTGCACATAATTACTCACTCTATACCTCTCGGTAGTTTGAGTGACTTTGCCCTAATTGACTTTCTCAAGCAATTGGGTGTTCACACAATGCAAGCAAAATTGGCTCAAGTCGGGTATTACTATCTCTAGGTTTAACCCTTTAATTGGGGCTATCAATCTCTTGAATGCACCCCAATTCCTTGTTAGCCTAAATTTCCTAGACTTAGTCTCTCTTTCTCAAGAAGAGTCTAAGTCATATAGGCACGAACCAGTGTATGCAACCAGCAATTCAATAATTAAAGCATGAATCAAGCTAAATATCATTAACCCATAAACAATTAAGCCCTAAAATGGAAGACCTATTAAATACCCATACTAGGTTTGGGTCACAACCCTAGCTAATGGGTTTAGCTACTCATAATCAAGGTAGAAATCAAAGATGGAGATGAAATATAAGCTATAAAAGTTAATTACAAGAATAAAATCTAAGTTTTATAGCTAAAGTTGCTCTAAAATTACTCTAACTAGTAAAATACGGCTGTTCACGAGCTCCTCAAAACAAAAGATGACCTAAAAAAATGAAAAAGAACTATTTATACACAGCTGAAATTACTGGACAAAAATACCCCTACGGAAGTTCCGCTGTCAGCAAAATAATAAGCGCCTCAGCGTAAGGACTTCCACAGCCGCGCAAAACAAGCACGCACCGCGGTTCTTCATTTTTATGCTTGGTTTTGAACTTGATTCCGCAGACAACTAAAAGATACCGCCTCAGCGTTGGCCTCAACCGCGGCCGCACAATTTGGACGCAGACCGCGCTTCTCAGATAGGCTCACTTTGCAGGGTCTCTGAACCTTGATTCGCCGCTCTTAGCGGAATTTCCACCGCGGACGCGTCAGGTATTCCGCGGCCGCACTTTTTCTTCGCGCTCAGCAGTCTCTGTTGCACCCAAAATACCTTCTCTGAACCTCAATTCCGCGGATCGCATAATAGTAGTCGCCTCAGCGGTGGATCTTCAGCGACTGCTCTTTTCCTTCGCAGTCAGCGCTTTTATCTCAGCTTTGGACTTGTGCAATTTTTAACTCCTTCATGAGTTGATTTTGGCTTTCTTGCCTCATTTTGACCAAACCCTGCACACAAGCACAATAAGTCAGCTTTCGGGAATACTTTTACACATTTTTTATCCAAAATCCAAACAAAAGAGAGCATAAGATAGGCTAAAATCCATCGTTATCACTAGTCTATCGAACAAGTCTGCCATTAGCGGAATAGGATACTTGTTCTTCACAGTGATTTTGTTTAGAGCCCGATAATCCACACAGAGTCGCAGGCTGCCATCATGTTTCTTTTGGAATAGCACAGGGGACCCGTATGGGGACTTGGAGGGCACGATAATCCTGTGTCTAGCATTTTCGTCAATTGTCTCCGAAGCTCGGTCGTGACATTCTGTAAGGCGCCCGGGCGGATGGCTTTGCGCCCGGCACTAACTCAATCTCATGGTCCACAGAGCGCCTAGGCGGGAGTCGCTTTGGCATTTCCTGTGGCATGACATCTTCAAACTCCAGTAGTAGCTCCTTCACGGGTGCAGTAATGGGACCCGAGGAGCGTTCTATATCTTCAATGCAGAGTGTTTCCAGGAACGTAGGTTCATGTCTTTTGACCCCCTTCTTCAACTGCAATGCCGAGATGTTCTCAGCGGCCATCTTCACAGGCATGCACGGGATAATGCAGGGCTTGGCCCCGTTTGCTCCCATCATCAGTAACATGTCAGCATACGGTACGGGCATGGTGTTGGTTTGTCTCAGGAATTCCAATCCAACTATCAACTCAAAGTCATCTATAATCATCACGCGCAGGTTGAATTTTCCTTCATAAGGGCCAAGCTTCACTGGTACCTCTTTGGCTATCCCACCCACTGGCTGAGGAGGTGAGTTGATAGCCTTGACACTACCTCTGCCCTTTCCTACAACTAGACCAAGGCGCTCCACCTGAGTCGAGGCTAAGTAGTTGTGGGTAGCACACGTGTCTATCATCGCCCAAATGGGCTTGCCATTTACCTTCATATTGACGAACATTAAGGTCCTCTCTTGTTTAGGAGGAGTCCTCTCATCCGCCTTCTTTTTCCCTTTCTTGGTGCTTGGACAAGGGTCCTTTTTCTTACGGATACCAGCATTGGTTCCCGCTAAGGCCTCAGAAATAGAGCCAACAATTGCATTGAAGGCACCTACTGGTTCGGTCTGGTACGCATCGTCTGTGTCTTCATCCGTCCCATCATCAAAAGCTTGATGGGCGTTCATCTGTGCATGTGGACATTCATTATTCGAATGTGGTCCGCCACAATGACGACATCCTGAAGGGGGTTTTCTCCCCCGTCATTGTTGTTTGACGCAGCACTATTGCTTCCTGAGGAGGGAGCCTTAGATTTGGTTGCACTCCGATCTCCCTCACTTCTGCTAGGGCTACCATTGCAGGCTGTCCTCCTTTGTATCCCGCTCGGGCAGGCGGTTGAGGCCTATCCTTTCGAGCTTCCACTTGATAGTCCCCAAGGCATTCAGCTGCTTGGATCGCCTTGGGTAGAGTATCTACCCTTTGTCTTTGCAGCTCCATACGGGCATAAGGTTTCAACCCTTCTAAGAAGGTGAAGAGTTTGTCTTTGTCCCCCATGTCGCGTATGTTTAGCATGAGCGTGGAGAATTCCCGCACGTAGTCCCGCACTGATTTGGTCTGGCGGAGCTCCCGTAGCTTTCTTCTTGCGTTGTATTCAACATTTTTGGGGAAGAACTGTAGGTGCATGACTGCCTTCTGTTCTGCCCATGTCTCGAGAGCATCTTCACCGGCCCTGATGGCTTCGTATTTCACCCGCCACCAGAGTTTAGCATCACCCTGAAGATACATGATAGCAGTTGCTACCTTCTTAGCTTCGTCCAGGCCCCCCACGGCACCGAAGTACTATTCAATGTCGAAGATGAAGTTTTCCACTTCTTTGGAACTTCGAGCTCCACTGTATTGCTTTGGCTCAGGAATTTTCAGTCTTTGTGTCGCGGGGGCGAGGTTCACAGCACCCCCGATTTGGTTTCCACCTCCTCGAAGCAGGCCTTGTAAAGCAGCATTGACAACATTGAGTTGGCCTGTCAAGTTGTCTATAGTTTATTGCATGGCAGTCACCTTGTCTGCCTCTTATGCCCTGTAGGCTAAATCCTCGGCACGCTCCTGTTGGAGGCCCTCGAATTTGCCAAAAATTTTGGCTGCCTCTGTGGCTGCCGTTTGTCGGTCTCCCTCAGAGTCGCGACTGATATTTTCTATGTCAACTTCGGCTTGGAGCATTCTGCGGTCTAGGTCGTCCAACCTTTGTACTAGGCTGGTTCTTATTTCAAGTATTGTATCCATGATGGGTCGTAATACGTCAACCGTCCCTTCGGCGGCCGTAATGCGGTCCCCATGATTCACCATGGTCAAAAATAGTGGTAATGGCAATATGTTCCCTCGTCCAATGTCGAGCCTAGGCTCTGATACCAACTGTTACGCGCGCCTTCTTGAGAGTCCTTGGAAGGGCAGCATAAGGCTAAGCAACCGATGTCAGTGCAGTTACTATCCGCCAACTGAGGTCCCCTCCGTACGCTAGACGAGTTTGTCAGTGTCGTACGGGAAAACCAACGTCAAGAGCAATTGAGAGAACAGAAATGAGAATTGAGAATGAAAGAAAGCTTGATTGCATTAATGAAAGCTATTATAGAAAAGCAACGCAGTGTCGAGGGGGAGAGACACCAGTACAGAGAATTGTTTGCTTGCTAGAAAGTTTGATTGTTTGATCCCCCCTAATAGTGCTTAAAAAAAATAAACCAAAGTTACAAGACTAGACTTAACTAAGCTAGAGAAACATAATGAAAGTACATGAAATAAAACTACTCTATATTTACAATGAAAAGACCTAGTTTTCTGCAAGGCAGAAACAGGTCCGTTGTCAGCAACATTGTCTTTGGCATCACGGTCTGCGTGCGCGGTGCTGTTGGCATCTGCCTGCGGCTGGGCGCTAGCGAGGTATATCGGTGGGGCGACAGAGGCACATGCGCGCTTGTCACTTGGCGCAGCCAAGACCACGAGGCCGTCCGTGGAGCTAGGCGTTGGGAGGCTTGCTAGGACGCAACGGGGCACACCCAAGGGTTCATGGGGCATGGCTGGAAAGCCGCCCATGACAGTATAGTCGCATATAGTTGTAGCAATATTCTAGAGCAAGCATATACTTTGTTGGTATACATGTATACCATATTGGTATCATATGGTACTACAAGTCTTTTTTGCTACTTATACTTTTATTGCATTTTCCAATATTTTATTATCATTTCTATTCTAACTAGTATATATGGAGATTTGGTGGCCGTAGTTATGTTTTCTTGCTCCATAACTGGTTGTGTTACTGCTAATGGTAGAGTGTGTACTGAAAATTGTAGGGAAGGAGATCAAGGTTTGCATGGCAATCACGTGTTGATTCTTAGAATTTGATTATGTAATATATGGTGCTTAGCAGCAGTCGATGTGATATTCAGTGAATTAGATCAAGTGACAACTTATATTATTTCAGTTTAATAATTGAATTAAAAAAATAAGAAAATAGACAAAGGTATATTATACTAGTTATATTAAATTAAAAAAAAGGTGACCAAATATTTACTATATCAGTTATTTTTTCTTATTGTATAAAAACAAGAATAATAGAAAATAGTAAAAACAGTAAATGAAATTAGGTTATGAAGAGAAAAAGAATGTAAAAAAAAGAAGTTAAATGAAGTTAGAAAAGGAACAAGAAATAAAGAAAATAAAAAAAGGAGTTAAATGGAATTAGAAAAGGAACAAGAAATAAGAAAAAAAATAAAAAGAAAAAAATAAAGAAGGAGTCAAAAATTAAGTGTGAAATAAGTTATGGTAAAAATAACAATAATACGATTTGGGCAAAAATGAATGAATAGAAAACGAGAAAAAAGAAAAGGAGAAAAGAAAGAAAAAAGGAAAAAAAGAAAAGAAGCATAGAAATAAAAAAGAATTGGAGAAAAAAGAGAAAATTCCCCACAAAAACTACTATGGGTAGAAAATGTAATTAGTTTGATGGGTAGAAAAATAAAGGAAATTTTACCTCCTATAGCAAAGGTTGATACCTTATTTGTTATAAATAAATAGCCTTTTAAAAAATTATCTCTTATAGCTACCTTTTAATTTTTATAGCAAAATATCTATTTATGGTCACTTGCTACCTTTAAGCCATTAAATACGCTGTGTATTATTTTTCTCTCTCCCTCTCTCTTCCCTCTCTCCTCCTTTCTCTTTCCTCTTTCTTCTCTTTTTTCCCCGGTTTTTTCCTCCCCTGCTTTTAGAAACCCTAGCAGGGGCTGTGTTCCGCCAATGACAGATCCGGCCGACGACCACTTCCCCCCTTCCTTGTTGTGTCACCCCTAACCCCCTCCTCCGGCGGCGATAACTTCTTCTTTTTCTGAAGTGATGATTACATTAGAAAACCTTTTGGTTTCCAAACGTGACGATCTAAAATAGTTGAAAAACTCTAAGATCCAACATCTTTCACGCCATTTTGAATAGAAAGTAGAAAAGTGATTTTTTTGCTTAACTACTCGTTATTCAAAATTCACGGTTCAACTAATTCAAATTCATTCTACGAGATTATAAGAAGAAGATTTCGACAAGGTAAAGGAATGCGAAATAAAACGGCAAAAGAAAAAAAAAAGTAGTTGCTTTGCCGAAGAGTCTGTTACCGTTTTTTTCATTGTATTTCAATGTATCTCGCTGTATTCCATGTATTTCATTGTATTCACTGTCTTTTTTCATTGTATTTCAATGTATCTCGCTGTATTTCATGTATTTCATTGTATTCACTGTCTAGCTGTATTCCATGAATGTATTCATATGTTTTTTTTAATTAATATAATTTATGTATTCAGATGTATATATGTATTCAAATGTATCTGCAGTATGTATTCATATATTTTTGCACTATAGATGACCTGCTACACTTCATGTATTCAATGTACTTTTATGTATTTAACTGTATTCAATGTAATTATATAATTTCAATATATAAATCTATTTATAAAGATACCACTAAAATATTTTAGTAAAGATACCACTTAAAAAAGAAAGGATGGATTGAATCTTTGAAGAATGCTCTATTTTTGGGTGTTTTTCGGTTGAGAATCTTTTCTATAACTGGAAATTTAAATTTTGTGTGTTATAATTGAGTTTGTTGAGTTATATTAGGAGTTTATCGCGTTAATTGATTCACTTACCGTTTTTAAACAGCTGAATACCTTTTTTTTTTGCCGCAAATTCCGTTACTGTATTCACGAATACAGCTCGCGAATACAGTCGAATACATTCTCTGCTTCGCAGGACTCCCCTGTTTTCTGCCGAGTTTTGCTATTTGTATTCATGAATACAATAGCAAAAATATATCGAATACAGTCTATAACAACTGAAAACATAACTATAGGAAGTAATTTAGTAAATGATAGCTATAGCAAGCTAATAATCACTAAAACATAGTAGTTTCTAAAATTTCTCAAAAACAAATGGGTAGGTAAATAGTTTTATTTTTGTGGATAACCGTGTCATTCACCCTTTAAAATTGAGCTAAATTTTAGCCCAAATTGATCCATGAGTAACTTTGCTAAAATTTCTTTAAAATAATTATTTTTTTGTTTGATATGTTGTATATGACATAACAAAAGAAAAAAAATAGTTTTATTTGTTAACTAAACAATTCATAAGAAAATACTACACATTAGTTAAAGCTTGATAAAAGTTGGGCGTGTTGGACAAGACCCAAAATTTAGCCCATTTCAGCTCAAGTAACTTTTGACCCGCCCCCCAAATCAGTCCAACCCGCCCATTTGACACCCCAGCGCCAACCTATTCTTTGACCCGTCCAAAATTGGCCCAACCTGCCCATTTGACACCCTTAGCGCCAATCTATTCTTATCATGATAGTAGGAAACTATTACACAGGGTGCTTATTATTCTTGGGGTTGTTTGATTTACATAGGGAAAGTGGGAAACCAAGTAGGAGAGCAGAGACTAGAAATAGTACAACTTGGTTCCTCTAAACAAAGAAAAGGCCGAAATCACCATCTCTCCTCAACAAACAAAAACATAAAAGAACAACGAAAAAACGCATACCCGATCACCATTTTCAATGGAAAGTCATGCCTTTTGGATTAAAAACAGCTCCATCCTTTTGCAATAAACAAAACAAAAACAGACTCTACTACCAAACAATGAAACTCCAACCATCAATCCAAGCATCCCTAACAAGAATGCATCAACAACAAATGTGGTTGTCTTAGCACAGCCTCCCAGATATGAGCTCATATACATACTGGAAATGTTTGCATGCAACCACACTATGTCCTGCTGCTTTTGAGAAGCCATACATGGAAATAAATTCACAAACAACAGAACATTCGGACCCCTTTCGCAATGAAAACCAAAAGCTGCCGTAATAAACAAACTGTCAGCTTAAAGAAACAGTTGGCTCAACTGGCATTAGAGTGAAAGAAACTAAGAAAGACGAAAACCTTCAAGTGAATGTGTCTCTCATTTCAGTTGATACGAGAGAGAAATCGATGACTGTAACATGCAAGACATTCCCAAAGTCAGAGATTCACGAAGACAACAACTGAATGCGCAGAAGGAACATTCAAGGTTGATCTGCTCTAACGCAAATGAACAGAATTTACAGAGATGCCACAGCTGGAAAAGAGATTGAATATCAGCAGATCACGAATTTCTTATCGAGAAGTGGAAATAAACAGAAAAGGAGGTATTTTAGCAGATAGGCACTGAAATTCAATATTCACTGTCCGGTTGGATTACCACTACAGCAAAGAGTGATTTCATGACTGCTTTAGTTCTTGGCGATACACCATGATTTAACTCTACTCATCCCCTTCTTAGATGTTAAAATCCTTCTCAATTTCGTGACATGCATAAAGTCATGCACTTCTGTTACATTTTCCAGGCACAAGTTCATATTCTAGTGACCTTTTATATAAGGGTGGTTTCAGGATCAATTTGCCGCACCTCAACTAATCCACAGGATACCTGTTACCTTCCACCAGCACAAGTACTAGGCAATTACTAATATATAGGCAGATGGGAAGAATTCACCTAGTGTCGTCTCTACTAGGATTTGAACCTTGATTCCCAAGGTTGTTACACCAGAAGGCCATATTCTAGATGTTTCTTTTGTTCTCATAAGAAGAAAGAATCAATCAGTGTTGTTGCATCAATCCTAAAGAGTTAAGCAGTCATTATAGGAAGCTGTTTAATTGAACAAAACTAAGCATTTAAGAATGTATAACAAGAAACAAGGTGAGAATTAGCTCATTTTAAATTTTCTTCCTTCACAAACCTAATATATTAGCCAAATCTGATTTAGAGAACTACTTGCAATTTCTGATGGGGAAAAATGACCGCAACCTGACGCACTTTACCCGATGCTTAAAAGATCCAGTTGTATCCTCACAATTTGCTGCCATTTTTATTGTAGAATCAATTCAAAAATATTGGTGATACTATTTGCTCATTGTAGTTGAGGAACTTACTACAAATAGCAGAATATAAAGGTCACCATCAAAGACCTAGGTAAATACATGAACAGATTACGAAGAAGGGAAACAGAGCGGTATCAACCTAATGGATGACAATGCAATGGTCAACATGAGATTCTGTCGAACTTCTATAGAAAAAAATATATCCAAATTTCAAGAGGATGGTGTTTATTGTTCAATGAGATGTTTTGATAGCACTAAGACAACCTTAGCTAACATATATGGAAAGAAAAGGCACAGTTAGCTTTGTGAACAGAATTTAGTTTAGATGCTTATCAGAACAGTAAATCACCTAAAGAACCCTGTAATGCTTGGTCCTATATGAAAATCTCTTTTAATTTCTGCAACAAGGATCTCTGCTCTTTAGTACGTACACAATATTTGCGTGTGTGTGTTCTAGCCTATGTTGCTCGGACTCTCCGAAAATGTGGCCAGATACGTGTCGGATCCTCAAAAAGTAGTGCATTTTTGAAGGATCCGACACGGGTGCGGCTACATTTTAGAGAGTCCGCAACATAGGTTCTAGCAGACTAGCACTACCTGCCGACCTAAACTAAAGAACCTTAAAGGGAAAAAAACTTCTCTTCAGCAAAGGTGCAAACTTTAACACAGAACAATATAGAACAAAATTTTGCGTGCATTCAAGAAAAGCTAACCTGTGAATGTGAAACATAATTTAAGTAATTCCTAAAATTTTACACACGTGTTACACTAAGAATGATTTCCGTGGGAAACCCAAAGATCCAAACCTCAAAAGTAGTATGATCGTGAAGCTCTGAGTGCCACTCTTCAGAAAGCAGATGAACACCCTTAGATATACATTTTTGCAAATTCCATACACAATTCGCGATCCCGTACATCTCCCCAGCCTCCCCAGCCCTTGAAACCAGCCTTATATCCTGCTTGGTGCTCATATTTACGAACTTCCCACTCTGGTTTGATATTTGCAACTTTATCAATTTCATCAACAACAATATTCACACCACCATTGTCCATACAAGCTACATTACGATTATGACCTTGATGCAAACCACATTTCCCGAAATGAACCGCACTGGTCCTAGACCCTCGTAGCGTGTAAACTGGAGAACCAAACGAAGGATAAACTGTCGACCACATTGTTATATCCCAATTGTAATCATCAAACGAGCAAAACTCTGCCGCCTTTTTATGAATTTTCCTCCACACTGTCCGGTTAAATGCATAACCCACATTCCCCATCCTTTCAGCTACCAAACATTCCCATCCTTCTCCCCTCGACTTCACTTCAGATGGCGCAAGATTGGCAGCATAACAGTCGGGGCACTTTTTTGACTTCAATTCTGCAAGTAACTGCATATTGCGATATGCATTGGGATAAATGAAATGATCTTCTTCTATGAAGAGAATATGACCTGAGTGATGACGAGTCTCCTCTAGTCCATCCCAGACAGTATTCATCATCCACCACCAATGATGCTTCAACGAGACAATTTTTGGCGACCGGTGGTTCCCATACTGATCAGGCGTTCCCTCACAATGTTTCTCAACTGGATCATCTTTTTCTTTGCAATCTTTAGGAGATACACCTGGAAAGCTCTCGGAAAAGATGTGTGGCGAGTAGGGCGCAAATATCTGTTTCACTTGGCAAAACTTAATGCCTTCCACAATCTTGTTCATCTCTTCAAAGTATCCATCATGACTAACAATAAGCAAAGTTTCACTGATTCCTTCTACGCGAGAAAGGCTGTCGATCACGATTTGAAGATACTGGGGTCGGTTATGAACATACAAAACAACAACAACATGATCCTTAGCTAATTTTGGATACAAATCCAAGTTCCTTGGGGGCATCTGATTTCTCTTGCTCAAAAGAATTGACAACTCATTTTGCAATGGGAGTTTCGGAATCCTAGTTAGATGTGTATTAGCATCCTTAACTTCTTCAATACTTTCAAAACTTTCACTACTCTCATTAGTATAACTGTTAATCAAATTAGAAACTGTATTGGTCCTAAGAAGAATTAACAGCAAAACTACTCCAAAAACAGTTATCAGTGCTAAAGATACTAAACGCCTAAAAGCAGCATCTTTTATTCTTGCTTTTTTGCATGAAGCCATAACTAAATTACTATAACAGCACTATTTCTATAACACAACAACTCTATCAAAAACAAGAAATGAATCCAACTTGTTAAATCTAACAGTTAATTACAAAAAACTGACATAAAAACAGTAGCTTACAGATCAAAAGGAGGATCAAGAACCTACAATATGGTCTTCAAAGTTGGATTATAAACTGAACTTCACCAATTTCAGGTCAAAATAACCAAAACCCTTCAAAATAAGAACATAAAACTACAAGGGTGTTGAATTTTGACCAATTCCAAAAGCAAATAATGGGATCAAAAATTGATCAAAACAATTTGAAATTAAAACCCACTAAGGAAGATTCGATTTTTTTAATGGGTAAAAAGAAAAATCGAATTTTGGAGGCTCAGATTTATCAAAATGTTCAAGAACAGTCAAAGGGTGTAGAGTGCAGTCCAGAAATGACTCAAAATTATCAGTAGTTAAAAGTCGTCAGGAGACAGAAGTAAAAGAAGTAAATCTTTTGGGGGGAAATCTAGAAATAACGAAAAATTACAATGACTTTGGTTTTTCATGTCATGTGGAAAATGGAAACTTCAACAAAAGTACAAAGGGGTTAGGTCGGTCACGTGACCTACGATTGGAAAAAAATGATGAATAATAAATTGAAGTATTTTTGAAGTTAAACAAAAGATCACCTAATTGATCTAAAATTGATTGTTCTAGCTCAACAACAACTTTGTGATTAAGACAAATAATATATTCACAAGCGGGGCCAGAATTTGAAGTTTATATGTTTTAACTTAATTATCGAACGTATAACTCGAGGGTTTTTAATTAAATATTTATATATATTTAATTAATTTTTTAATAAAAATACATAATATAAGCAAAAGCTAGTGAGTTCAAACTCGTAGATGATACACTAGCTCCTTCCCTGAATATATCTGCTCGTTAATATTACCATTTAATATAGAGGTTATTTCTGTTATTAAAAGGAAATTAAAGGATGCTTTCTAACATAGAAGCAAGAACAGGTAAATTGTGTTGTATTGAGCAAAAATTAAGAAGAAATTACGGTTTAGACTTTGCGTTAAAAACAAGTAAAAGCAGTTCATATTCAACTTTACGTTGGTTGATATAATTGACAACTCAATATTCTGAATGTTACATGCTATTTCAGAAAAGTTAATACTCGTTTATAATTACTAAAGGATCCCTGCACATTTACCAATTGATTACAATTTCTAAGAAACTGTAATAAGTTTTAGCTGTCATTTCTTAAATGGATTATGTTTCAATTGTTTATGTTAATATATGTCATTATCAAATAATGACTATGAATAATAAAGAGAGTGACACTTAAATCCCTCCAAATGGATAGCAAATATATTCCCTTTTAAGACTAGACCAAAAGAGAGATCGTCCCTCACGGGCAGACGCACATTGATCGAAAGCTGGTGTCACGTGATACCGATTCGTTGAAAAATATTACTATTAAGTATTATTAATACTATGTGGAATTTTACATATTAGATAGAAGTGACATCACTTCACAAAAAGTCATCTTGACGTGCTGGTTACGTGGCTGATTTTGAGAAAGTTTGAGGAATCAGTCTTAAAGATGAGTTAGAAAATTTAGTTATATAAAGATTAATCTCAATAATCTCTCTGCCTTCTCAATAACGTCGAACGGTCCATTATTATTAATTAGAGTTCTTTGGGTTGAGTTCTGATTATAAAGTTCTCTTCTATTGGAAATGTTAAAATCTCTCATAATGAGCTTTCTATGGCATCGAGCTAGTAAATTTCAAACATCGAATGCTTGAAGTGGGAAAAAAATTAAAATGGAAATCAGATTATCAAATTTGCTTAATTTTATTATTCGTTAAATTGGAAATAATATTTTTTTCTTGTTGTTACCTTTTTAACATTTATCATTAGTTTTAGAGTTAATACCCTAAAACCCCTTTAAACTATAATATTTTTGTCAGTTTCCTACTTAAACTATTCGGTGTTTCCAAAATCCCCCTGAACTATATTGTCTTTCATATTAAAACCCCTTCGTCGCTGACCTTGCATAGCGTGTGTAAACACTCGCTAGGGAGCGCGTGGCAGTTGAAAAATACCATCAAAATGGCTCATATGACAGAAAATAATGGCTAATTAGTCTAACCCTCTTTCCCATATATTTTTTTAATAAATATTCTCCTTATTTCAGTTACATCCACCTTTCTTCCTCATTTTTTCACCATTCTTCCTATTTTTTAAACCTTTCTTCTTTATTTTCCACCTTCTTCTTCATTTTCTAACCTTTTTTCTTCAGTTCTCTATATGGGTTTCCTCTGGAAAACTTTTCCCTCTCTTGATTTATTCTCTTTCTTGTTTTAGTCTTCTTTCATGTCTTACACATATTGTTGAAAGAATACCAATTTAAATCTTCTTATTAAACTCAACACCATGTAGAGAATAAAGTTGAATTTCTTCAACCTTCTTTATGTAATCTGGAATTAGAAAATATAATTGTTGGCCAATTGATTTTTTATTCGCGAAATTTTATTTTGTATAAATTTTTTTATGTAATATAAGATGATGTTTTAAGAAATGCAACACTATATGCCTTTTATTTATATTTTTACTGTGCTACAAAGTAAATATAAATAAGGACTTATTCAATTGGAGTTTAGCATAAAGCACAATCACAATTAAGCCTAAAATTAACACAATGCGATAAATATTATTTTGACCAAAACTCCTAAAATTAATCAATCATCCGAGAGCAATACATCATGAGTAAACTATATAAAAAACACACCTTTAAAAGTTCAGCATGAGGTTTTAATATATAGGGGAATATAGTTCAGGGAGGTTTTGGGGACACCAGATAGTTTAAGTAGGTAACTGACAAAAAAGTGATAGTTTAGGCGAGTTTTAGGCTGAGTTGAATATCCACGTGTAGTGCTACATAACATGTAAATAATTAGGAGCGTGTACTACACATACCACCAAGAATGCAATGAGGGATTTTTAATATGAAGGACAATAGTTCAGGAGAATTTTGGGGACACCGAATAGTTTAAGTAGGAACTGAAAAGAATATGATAGTTTAGGGGAATTTTAGGGTATTAACTCTTAGTTTTAGGCTTTAGGACCAAAAGTGTCCACTTTTTGTATACATTCTGGTAAGGGTATACATCAAGGACCAAAATAGCCCAACCCCTACGCATTAGGATGGTCATTTTTTCTGCCCAGAACAACACACTTTACAGAAAGTAAACTTTAATTAATACTGAGATCCAAAGTCAAATGTATTTGCCAACTCATTATATTCATCCTATGCTCTTTTAGTTTCACAGCTTTTCAGTCATAACCAATAACCAATCTCCTACCCAGGGGCGAATTTAGGGGGCGGAAGGCGGTTCACCGGAAAATTATACACCATATTACGTAAAATCTATTTTGTGCCTCTATATATATATATATATATATATATATATATTTTGAATCCCCTTGATACAGTCCAAAAGCATAGCTCAGTGGTCAAGGGATTCAAAACCTTTGTGAGGTCTCTGGTTCAGCTCCGATCAGCCAGTCCCTTTTGAATTTTTAACCTTTTCCTTTTTTAACCCCTTAGCGAAAATCCTGCCTCCGCCACTGCTCCTACCAAGTATAATTTCAAGTTCAAACAAGAAATACAGTAGATAACGCGCGCAACCAAATAGAGCAATTTTGCAACATAAACAAAAAACAAGTGAGCACCAATGTTTCATGCCTACATTTCAACCGCACATATTGAACTTAGTTTTGATTGAATAAGATATGGATCCGGCATTACAGGGACATATAAGAATGATTTCAAAGAGAAGTCTTGATCCACGAACCCAATAACAAGTTAACAACAACAACACCAAACCAGTGTAATCTGAGAAGGGTAGTATGTACGCAACCATACCCCTACCTTGAGGAGGTAGAGATGCTGAAACTAATAAACCCTCGGCACAAGTACTTCAAACTCATCATTGCTTACCGAATGATCAAGACCATGGTAAGCTAAACGAAATTTTAAATAACAGCTTCTCACTGACATTTCAAGTACCTCTTGCTTTTTGGGATATCCATTCCTTATCATCTCTTCCAAATAAAGAAAAGCCTAAGTTTTTTACAGACCTATGTAACATCAGCTTGAAGAAATTTTCAACTGCAACAAGATTTTAAGCAATCAGTAGAGATCCATCAGCTATCTTACTCACACAAAAGTAGTAATACAGAAGCACTCATTCCAACTCTTTAAATAAATAAACCTTAACAGATAAGCCGACCCCAACTTGCTTGGAATTGAGGCATTGTTGTTGAAGTAGATATTTATGTTGCCACATGAACATGAAGCAACACTGAGTAAATTACTTACTAATCTAGGGCCATATGGTCTACCGCTGCAGCATGATACCCCTCAATTGTTCGCTTCATATCATCAAACTGAGAAATGACATATTCTAGTTTCTTGCAACAGATCTCGTTTGATATTCTTGGTACATAGTCACACTTCTCAAAAGGACGATATTCACATGCACTTTTGATTTCTTCTCGGAGTGTGACCTGGATGTCCTGTTGTAATTGGTAAAATATCATCCATTTAGTTCTCAAACTGATCTTAGTTCAATCAGAACTCAAGAACAGACTCAGTTGTTCCAGACAAAAATAATGATAATTGCCCATGACAACAGCAAACTAGTTCCCGATGTAGAAGTTATGAACAATAAGTTTCCATTTTTACCTCGTAAAAAATTTCGCATTCAATACCAAATGGCAAATAAATGCAATTCAAAAAGGACAACAAACAGTAAGCAAACAAGAGAATTATCAGACTCATACATTCAAACTTCGGGAGTAACAGCATGAAAGCTTGACTGCTTCTTATTACACATAACAAGGTGCTGTTACCAGATATAAAGGTTCTAAAACATCCAGGTGCAAAGTAGTAAAGAATGTCCAAACCTTGATTAATTGCATAAACTCACTGCAATGGTTATTAATAAGCTCCTTCCTGGGACCACTTGGATTTGCCATTTCATCCATTACACCTCCTGCTAGCTCCAGAACTCTAACTATCCTCTACAAACATCAGAGAAAGATACAAAATCAGCTGGTATATGTCAATAATGTAGCAGTTACTGAAATTAGAACTCGAAGTATTTTGAAGACAAAGATACAAATGTAGTGGTTACTGAAATCAGCCAATTTTAAGTCATTAGTTCTCTAAAACATTTACCTTCTCAACATTTTGCAGCCGCTGCAATGAAGTATTCTGGCTTTGTGAATCCATAGTATTCTGAGTGGAGCTGTCGAGACAGGTGCTAAAATTGAGTGAATTAACAACAGAGATCGAGCTAGATGTGGAGAAATAAAACAGGATCTAGGAAACCCGGTTCAGTGCAGTTCACAGGGTATTTCGGTTACTCTCTGCAGTCAAAATAATTAGAAGACAATCAGAGGAACCTTCCATAAGCAATGGGGAAAATAGAAGAGAAAACTTCCTCTAATAAGTGCGCTACTAGCTAGTAAAAAAATTATTGTTCAGCTAAATGTTGCGTAGTTTTATCGGTGCACCCACTCATCAAAAAAATATTATTGATTGTACTTCATTAAAGGACACCCTTGGCGAGATTCCTGGCTACGCTACTGCATCGGGAGATGCTCTCCACTTGTCTCATTAAGACAAGACACAAATGCCTAGCTTTAGGATCTCTCATGCTTCATATTAGAGATATCGTTTTTGCATGTAACACAGACAAATTCCATAAACCAAATGCTAGCACACATCTTATTCATCAGTGAAGCAGGAAAATTTATTTCTCTTCTAAACTATCATAGGCGCTCTTTCATGCTCCTTTGTTGTACAATTTATCGGTTTTGATGATATCTCAACTAAATATGCCAATAAGCAACTAGTGGTTAAACTAAAAAGATATATCTCATGCACGAAAGGCTCCCCAGCTAGGGCGTGAAAGGGGAAGAGTGCGCGAATAATCTACACAGTCTTCCCCTTGCATTCTTGTAAAAAGACTGCTTCCACTGTTCCCTGAGAAATGCTAGGACTGCAGGTCACCAAATTAGGCCCTCATGTGGGTGAACTAACAGAAAGAGATATATTTTCTTAAAGTGTGTATCCTAATTATTGTGTTTTTCACTTACAAATTTCCAATTTCTCGATACAGATGCTTAAAATCTATAATTGCATATTCCATTTACCTAATCACTTCTACTTTTTTTGTGGTTCATCACTCCTTCACTGCTTAACTGGAAAATCACCCCCAATCTCCCCCCTATTTCAAATGATCATCTCAATAACTTTTCATAATTTTGTTCTCGGAAAAGAGAAATTCGAAATATCTAGCTGGAAAAGAAAACGAAAGAACTGAAAAAGAACCTAGCCGGCAATTCGTCTGTTTACCGTTTATAGAAGTGAGAAGCCAATCATTCCACACCTTCCGTCGCGGCGATTAGTAGGTGGCAGAAGAACAGCAATCGTCCGTCCTCGTCGCAGCTAGTGATCAAGGGCCGCCCTAGGGTATGGCAGGTGAAGCCCTTTCCTTAGGCCCCAAATATTATATTTACATAATTATTAATACAAAATTCTATTAAATTAAATAATATATCTCAAAATTTTACTTTCTACTTTCAACTCAGATTTTCTAAATTAAATGCTCTTTTTGTCACATTTAATTGATCCATACATAAAAAACCTAGTCTTGTTTTGTCTATCTTTTTTAACTAAGAAATCCCCAAGCAAGTGTCGAAAGGTACAAAACTTAACGAATAATCCGTTCACCCTTTACATTTTCATTTAGTACCATATTTTTATATAAGGGAGAGTTCAATAACATGACGTGTGTGCTCATCGCTAGATCAAAGCCATGTAGGCTTTTTTTGTGTCTTACTATTATATGGATTTTTCTTTTAATATATTTAGGTTTTAGGCCTCGATATCACTGTCGTATGAACGTGCTGTTCTATCAACTTCATTCACATTTGATAACCGAATGATACATTCGTACCTTTAATATTCTTTGTCCTTTATCATTGTTGTCTTATCTTAATATTAAGAATGTCAAGGGTAAACAGTTGGTTCAAGCGGGAGACTAGTAAAGCCTTGATTTAGTCCCGCGAGATTTTGATAAGACCATTATGGAGAATGTCATCATAATGAGGAGATAAAATCAGAATCTATGTAAATACTCTGTTGTTCTTTAGCAGTGGAAAACAGAAGAGCCTTGAATGTTGACAGTCTATATGCAAATGATTAGTCTAAAACTTCTTGATTATACCAAAATAGCAATATTTGAATAACAGATGTAAGAAGTTATGACTTCATCCTTTCCAGTGGAAACAGAAAGCAGCACTTGTAAATCAAATCATAATACAAATAAGATGTTTACTGGAAATTTTAATACAGAGGCAAATTTTGTAAACAAGATGTTTAGTGGAAATTTTAATACACAGGCAAATTTGGTAAAGATGCAACCTTTTTCATAAATCGAGTGCGGCCATAGTTGTCATACAGATACACAGAAGCAACATATCAGTAAATATCACATCAAGATACAATTTGCAGTAACAAAAATATCTGCAAAACTTTGATAAGATTCAGATGCTTACTTCTGAAAATGAGTGTCAAAAGAAAAAAAGAAAACACTTCCAAAATGTAGTAGACCTTCGCTACTTTTCCTTACATAGACACTTTTTCCTATTCGATATAAACCAATTGGTAGTTTCCTTCTTTTTGAAAGCATTTCACTTTTTAAAGTTTTTCAAGGACTTATAAAGTACTGCTGTCACAAATTTAGTGCGAAATCTATGTGTTGAACTTAGTACTACCATTGATTGACTGCTGCGCGTTTTCTGTATGTAAAGATGGTTCAAAACTGCTGGTAATGGCTTCTGCATTGTCTCCATACTACTCTGAGATGAAGATGGTAGGTCGAGAGGTGTCTGTTGTAGCAGAGGAGGCAAATCGGGTAGTTTTTCGTTAAAATCTTCTGAACTGAAAGGGATACTGTTGTAGCTTGATTCAGGGGAAAGAGGTGCTTCTGAACAACTGGTGTTATTAGGAACCTCTGGAACACTATCCTGCATATCACATTAGTTGTAAGTAGAATCATTGTGTTTAATTATATTATAGGAAAATGATAATGGTAGAGCAATAGCTAGAGATCATCAATATACTTTTAATAGGCTACATATTATCTATTCTTCTGTTGCAAAGTCGAGAATTGGCTGCATGAGGCCACAGTATTTAACAAGAATACTTATGCTTAACGGATAAAGTTGTTGCCATGTGACCAGCAGGTAACGAGTTCGAGCCGTGGAAACAGCCTCTTGCAGAAATGCAGGGTAAGACTACGTACAATAGACCCTTGTGGTCCAGCCCTTCCTCAGACCCGGCGCATAGCGATAGCTTAGTGTACCGAGCTGCATTTTACTTATGCTGAATTTGTCAAGAACTATGCACTTTTAAGACATAGTAGCTATCAAGAAACTTGTTTATACAAAGAACACAAGGCAACATTAATAGCAGTGACACAGAGGAAATAGTATTTTTATTTTCAGGAAGCAGAACTGCAACCTTATCTTCATCTACTGGTTTTATTTTCAGACATTATCCCAGTATTTCAATCTTCTCACTGGCCTGACATGAAATAGTTTACTATTTTTTTCCCTTAAATATTTTAACATATAAGAATTTATGCTTTCACAACTAACCTGCCTCACCAGTCATATCCACACATGCAATGTATGATAGCTTTACTACCAACAACAACAACCCAGTCAATTCCCACGAGTGGGTCTGGAGAGGGTAAGATGTACGTAGCCTTGCCCCTATCTTGGAAGGGCAGAGAGGCTATTTCCGATAGACCCTCGGCTAGATAGCTTTACTACCAAGTAGATCAAATGGATCACTGATAAACCAGTGTTGAGTTAAAATCAGAATGGACCTGCAAGTCCAAGACGTTGAACACATTTCCCATATCATCGCGTTCAAATGGCAAATCAGGAGCATATCTCCATTGTCCATCAACAACAAACCGGTAATGATACACGCCTGACGGCAACGCCTTCATGACACTGAAGTCCTTGTCTGTTCTTTGTAGGATATCTCTATTGCAAAAATGGTTAAATTAAATCACTTTGTTAACAATCTCAAGTTTTTCAAGGGACTGAAAATGCAACAAAAGAAACAAGAATCAATGAACATACCTTGTCTTCCAACCATCCCATGATCCCTCAATAGCAACTTCAACTCCCCCATAACTCCATGTGATCATTGTTGGTATCCTATCTTCACAAAGCATTTCTCCATACTCCATTGTCTTTTGCACTAAGTTTCCACTTTGATTTTGCATCGACATTTCATCAGGCCTTTGTAAAGGGAAAATTGGAACCTGCAGAATGAAGTTTCTACAAAGATAAATAGTTGGAATAAAGGGCAGTCCGGACTTCCGGTGCACTAAGCTCCCGCTATGCGCAGGGTCTGGGGAAGGACCGGACCATATGGGTCTATTGTACGCAGCCTTACCCTGCATTTCTGCAAGAGGCTGTTTCCACGGCTCGAACCCGTGACATCCTGGTCACATGGTAACAACTTTACCAAGACTCCCCTTCAAAGTTGAAATCTTACTGAAAATCTTTTACTTTGTAGAACAGTGAAGTATCAGTTTTCAAATTGAAGTTTCAGTGCCTGAATTCTACCAAAATTCCACTATAACAACAACAAAAACAAACTCAGTGTAATCCCAGTAGGGTCTGGGAAAAATAAAGTATACGCAAACCTTACCCTTACCTTAAGAAGGTAGATAGGCTGTTTACGAGAGACCTTCGGCTCAAGAAGATAGAGAGGAAGGAGTAACAGTAAGCAACAACACCAGTAAACCAAACAGAAAACCGAAGCGAAAGCAACAATAAATAATACTAACAGAAATCAAATTATAAGAATATACAAGAGTGGAAACTACCAAAATTCCACGGAAAGAACTTAAATAAGTGAGCTGTAAATAAAGGGCATAGATTTAGGCAACACATTTAATGTGTTAGTTGGTCCCCTCAATTTTTTTGTGACTAACAAATGGCCAAATGATCTTCTTGTGTGTCCTTTAACGTACCAAACACAACATATTAACCCCACAAAGTTTGTACAACAGGCAGGAATATTATACCTCTTAAGTCTCCCAACCCCAAAGTAAATGTACAGCTTCTTCCATTTCAGGCAAAAAAACCAGCTACCATATACATACTTCACACACAATTATAGTTCAAGAAGAGCTTTAACAATTTAATTAAGCATTCCCTTTTAATCAGTGGCGGATCCAGGATTTTAAAGTCATGGGTGCTCGCCGATTAAAATTTCAAAAGAAGAGGAAAAAAAAGTTTTGTTGTAGGTGCTCACTCAATATTTATCTAAATATTTGCATATTTACCTATGTAAATTACTAAATATGATCAAAAGTAATGGGTGCTTAAGCACCCATAAGTGTGTATGTAGATCCGCAAATGCTTTTAATTAAAGGTGCAGCCCGGTGCACTAAGTTCCCGCCAGACACGGGGTTCGAGAAAGGACCGAACCATAAGAGTTTATTGTACGTATCTTACCCTATATTTATGTAAGATTGAGTATCATATAAAAAAAATAGTAAAAGATTCTAAAGAGACACTCATCTTTTAGGTTCTAATTTTAGCTCACTGTGGCTGGAAATAAAACATTCTTTAGAAGACTTGAGTTTCTTGAAACAGACACGCAAAGGTGTGGCCAAGTGGTCAATGAAGTAGAATTTTACAAAGGAGGTAAACAACACTAGGTGATTTTTTTCTATCTATCTAAACATTACCAATATATAATATACACCATAACAAATGGTCAAAGGAAACAAAAAATTGTATCTTAATAATGCCAACATTAAAAATATACTAGTGACTTGTTTTTTGAGCCTCACCTGTGGAGTGAAAATCAAAGGAGACTGATAAGCTTTAGGGCTATGAGGTGGGGACTGAACCATAGAATCTGAAAACTGGCCATGACCATGAGCATACTCCATATATTCCTCCTCTTCATCTTCTTGATTCTTGATTAATCCTGATGTCTCACCTTCTTCTTTTTTCCCACTCACATTTCCCATTTCTGCATAATACAAAAACCCCACTTCATATTTCATTCACAGTCACCTAAAAACCATGTCTAAAATTTTACACACAAAAAAAACCCAGAAATTCCTACATGTATTAAAAATAAGTGATAAACCTAGATATTATTGAGAGAGTTTGAGAGATTTGGTAACTTACTCATTAGTATTATTATTATTCTGGTTATATATATAAATAGAGGGGTATGCTAAGAGCAGCCTCAGAAAGCAAACCAAGAATTTTAACTCAAAGGGAAGGTAACATGATTTCTGCAGCTTTTGTGTATAATTGATTGATAGAAAGCTTTTTTTGTCATTTTTCTCTCTCTTCTTTCTTTAACTTCAACTGCTGCTTCTCTCTCTCTCTCTGAATAAAGAAAAGAGAAAAAAAAGATAGGCAACTGAAGAAAGAAAGTGTTTTTATTCTCCAATGAGTTTGGAAGATACTTTAGTGAACTAATGATGTTTTGTTTAAATAAAGGAATGTTCCATTATTTTGGTAAAAGTTTCATCTCAGGTTGTTTCTTATTACAGTTCATGCAGCTTCCCCCAATCACATCTTGCAAACTGCCCACAATAGCTTCTGTTAAATTACTTTTTTCTCCTTGAACCTTACATATTAAAGTTCGAAAATAACCTTATTGAGCTATTGTTGTGGGCCGTGGGTAAGTCTCGAGGCGGAGCCAAAATTTTAACTTTATGGGTTTAGATTTTAGAATAACTTTACGTGTTAATAAGTGGGTTCTTAATTTAATATTGAAAGAATTACGCTTTTAATCACTTGGCACAGCAACCCAACTAAAAATGGCCCAGGTTTGAACCCTTTATCCGATTTGGCCCAGGTTGTATGTATCTTGGATTTTTTTCTTTTCTTCTTTCTTCTTTCCCAGCGTACTCAAACTCTCTTCACTCGCCTCTCTCTTCCTTTTCCCTAAAATTACAGAATTTTTTTGTACACACTCGTGATAATCCTCGCATGCTATGTCAATTAGATTTCGATTCTTGAGTTAATTGACAAAAAGAGGCTAAGGAACCAGAATAAAATTTGGCATATCAGTCCAAAAATTATCTGATCTGGCCTAAAACTATCAGATCTTGCCTAAAAGAGCATCTCCGGCGACCTCGTCTCATATTTTCTTATTTCTCTTAGTTTTTGTTTCATCCTTTGCTACTGGTGAAGCCCAGATTTGAATGCCAAAACCTCGCCGGAAAAATTCAACACCAGCAACCACCGAAAACCGTAATGTGGTGATGGACAGAAGGTGTTTTCTGGTGTAAACTTGTATAGGTAGTGTTTATACAAACTTATACAATATTGTATAAATATGTATAAGTATGTATATATGCGTACAATGTTGTATAAATTAGATATATTCTTAATGTATAAGTGTGTACATACATTGTACGTGTATAGTAGGCATCCATAGATGTTTGACACTTTCTTCTTCTCTTCTTCTTTGTCTTTTTTCTGATATACATTATTAGAAATTGTATATAAAAGTTTATACAAAGTTATACATCATTATACATGTAATGCACATGTGTATTTAAATCTAAAATTAAAATTTATATGTTCCNTAAAATTTATATGTTCAATCTATGTATAAATCGACTTTTCTTGTTGATTTATTTGCAAAATCATGAACGTGCAATAATTTTTTCAATTTTTATTTTTTATTTATGCTATTTGGAACTTGGAAAAGAAGAAAACTTAAGGTTTTCAAGTTGCATTATATATGAATTTGAATTTTTTGTAGCTGGAATAGGAATATATACAAACTTGGGGAAGAAGAATAAAAAATCACCGAATTTTCGTGCTTGAAGATTTGCAAAATAAAAAAAAGAAAGAAAAAATGCTTATTTTTCAAACGTTGGCCTATTATTAATGGGCTACAGATTTGCAAAATTGTAACTGGGTTATTCTGCTGCAATGTTGTAAGTGGACTGTATTTTGTGTAATTCTCCCTTTAATATTTATACAATATTTAATGAATTTTCTAACAAAAATAGGTTATTTAAGCAAAAGCTACTGGGTTCCGCCGAACCTGTAGCCGGGCTTCTAGCTCCGCCCCCGGGGCTAACACTTGGGTGCAGGGGCGGAATTAGTGTCAAGTTAGTGGTGAAGACAGAAATTTGAACCCTCTTTGCCAGTGGGCTATGCAAGGGTATTCAAAGTCTATTTTTCGATAAATAATAAGTAATGTTTTGCCCTATACACAATATAATTATTAGGTGAAGGGTGTTCACTGGACCACGCTTGGTCACACATAACTTCGCCCCTTAGTACAACTTATTGATTCGGTCGAACCTAGAAATTTTAGTTCAAACTTTGAAATTCTAAATCCATAAACGTTAAATTCTAATTTCACTTCTGTTTGGGTGATACGATGATAATATCGCATATTCATCTTCGAATTGTATAGCCCCTAGCTACTTCGCTAGTTTTAGTGGGAATTTGGACATAAGAATTGTAAAATTCCAAAAAGTGGAGAAAAAAAAGTGAAAATGGTATTCGAAAATTAGAGTTGTGTTTGGACATAAATATAATTTTAGGTTGTTTTTGAAGTTTTATGAGTGACCTGAGTGAAAATTTTTGAAAAAAAACTTTTGAGTTTTTTAAATTTCGAAAAATTTCAAAATTCATCTTTAAATGAAAATTGAAAATTTTATGGCCAAACACTGGTTTCAAAAAAAAAAAGTGAAAATTTTTCAAAAAAAAAGTGAAAAAACTCTTATGTCAAAACATGCTCTAATAGTTAACTATTTTCACGACCCGGATTTCCCACCGTCAGAGTCGTGATGGCGCCTACTCGTGGTAGCTAGGCAAGCCAACTTAATTACCTTTCCATCACTAGCAATTATCTTTAACAGTTTATAACATCAATATAGAACATAAAGTCTAATAAGAACAATAGCGGAAGTCTGTCTTAAAATGATGAATTTAAAACGCGGAATAGTCAAAAACAACTTCTACCCAAGATTTGGTGTCACATTACTCACGAACCACTAAGAATAAACTAAATACAAAGGTCAGAAATATAATAGCTGTCTGTCTCGAAAACAATGAGGCAACAGTCAAAAGGAAAACATAAAGAAGAGACGCCGGGCCTGCGGACGCCTGCAAGGCTACCTCAGTCTCGTGATATGAAAGTCTGCTCCCGTACTACTGCTGCTGCTCCTCTTCAAAACCTGGACCTGTGCAAAAATGCACAGAAGTGTAGCATCAGCACAACCGACCCCATGTGCTGGTAAGTGTCTAGCCTAACCCCGGCGAAGTAGTGACGAGGCTAGACTGGACACCACATAAACCTGTGCAGTTATAGATATACAGCGGAAATCGAATACAAAGCAATTACCAACATGGGAGGGGAAACATGCTATGGGGAGTTACAATAGTAACAATAATCCAGAGTAACAACTAAAGCAACTTAGGTTCACAGTGAACAAGGAATCAATACTCAAATGTAAACACATAGCCTCAATAATTATTGCGGCGTGCAACCCGCTCCATAATTACCATTGTTGCGGCGTGCAACCCGCTCCACAATATCATTGTTGCGGCGTGCAACCCGACCCATATTACTTATCATATATCATTGTTGCGGCGCGCAACCCGATCCTCATATATTATTGTTGCGGCGCGCAACCCGATCCTCAACATCATTGTTGCGGCGCGCAACCCGATCCTCACCTTTTACTGTTGCGGCGTGCAACCCGATCCTCAATATCATTGTTGCGGCGTGCAACCCGACCCTCACATATTATTGTTGCGGCGTGCAACCCGACCCTCAATATCATTTAACAGTCCGACTCCCCAAACATCAGTCACAATTAAGGGGCATAAAAATAAGTAAACATTTGACAAACATCCCGGCAAGGGAAAGAATCCAACAAGTTCAACCAGACGTCCCGGCAAGGGAATAATCAACAACGTTTTCTCTTTCTTACTTTTCTTATCTCACGATATCATTGGAGCCCAAGCTCCAAGAAATTTCTTATCTCATATTCCGTCACAAACAACAATATGACGACTTCCCAGTAAGGGAACAAAACATCATCTCAAATATTCTGGCAAGGGGATTACTATAACCACATTAGTTCCAACATCTAACCACCACATTAGTTCCAACATCTAACTACCACAGCTATAACCAACCTATTACCACACTTGACCACCTCAGCTATATCTAACCGACTACCACACCCAACCAACCCATCTACAGCTATATTCATCATATCACACAAGGAAACATTAACCTGAGCGACCCTAGTATCCGTTAAGAACACAATGCAGAGGAATCACAACCCAACAATAGCCCGCCAAGAGGGCAACATAATGATCTCTCCTCTTTCTCGCTTTTACTTCACAATTCTTTTTCACAACTCGAGCAGATGCTCCAGAGGTTCAATTATCACTTATACTTTCGCAATTCGTTCTACAACTGGAGCCGACGCTCCTCATTGAATTAAGTCATTTCATATACTTTCAATATTCGTATCACAGTTAGAGCCAATGCTCCTAGGAATCAAATTATCATATCACCATTCACATGTTATTCACAATATATGGAAATACTCCAATAAACATGAAATTCACAATAAGTTCATGATAATCACATTATAAGGACTCACGGTCATGCTAGACACCAATGTATAGATACTCGTCACCATGCCTATACATCGTACTCGAGTACATAGCAATTAGCAAATCGAGGCTCAACTCCTATTCCCTCAAGCTAGGGTTAAACCAAACACTTACCTCAAAGCCTTGAAATCCACTTAATCCTCAACTATCGCTTTACCTCGTGATTCCACCTCCAATACAGTGATATCTAGGCATAATTAATTCAACAATATCAATAAAGACTCAACGGCAACTTCTCATAGCCTAGATATAAATTTTCTAGCATTATTCCAAAAATACCAAAATTAGACACCGGGCCCACATGGTCCAAACTCTAGGCTCGGACCAAAACCCGATCACCCATAACCCCACGAGTCCAAATACAAAATTTGTTTTAAGATTCGACCCCAAATTGAGGTTGAATCACCCAAAATTCTCAAAACCCTAACTCTACCCAAAACCCTTAATTTCTACTTTGATTTCATGATTTAGGGCTAGAATTTTGCTAAATGATGATAGAGAATGAAGAAGACGAGTTAGATAATACTTACCCTTTGAAGCTTTGGCGAAGATTAGCTCTAAAAATCACTTAGGTGCTGTGGGGAAGACAAGGTTTATGAAAAGTGGGGATAAATCCCGTAATGGTTCTGTTTTTATGATTTAAAAATCGCTGGGTGAAATTACCCTACACGTTCGCGACAGTAGGGTCGCGTTCGCGATTAACAGAAGTTGGCAAGCATCGCGTTCGCGGACAAGGGATGCGAACGCGAAGAGAAAATATTGGGTGCCCGAAAATTTAGCCTACGCGAACGCGTCTGGCATTACGCGAACGCGAAGAAGGGCGGCCTGAAGCTTCGCGAACGCGAGGACTTTATTGCGAACGCGGAGAAGGAACAGGGGAAGGTACGCGAACGCGAGACTAAGGCCGCGAACGCGAAGAAGGAATTCACTGGGCAAAAATTGCAGAAAAATCTGCTACCATTCTAAGTGCAAAAACACCCCGAACCACCTCCAATTCACTCCCGAGCCCTCGGGGCTCCTAACCAATCACACACTCTAACTCAATAACATCCTACGAACTTACTCGAGCGATCAAATTGCCAAAATAACATCAAAATCATTGAATCAAGCCTCAAACTCATCATTTCTATTTCAAACTTCATAAACTTCCAACTTTAGATAATTAGGTCCGAAACACGTCAAACGACGTCCGATTTCGACCAAACTTCATAGAAAGCGCTTAAACAATATATAAGACTTGTACCGGGCGTCGGAACCAAAATACGAGCCCGATACCACAGTCTGTTAATAAATTTTCATTTTCATTTTCCTTATTAATTTCAGAAAAATAATTTCACAGAAAAATTCTTTCCTCGGGCTCTAGACCTCGGAATTCGACTCCGGGCACATGCCCGAGTCCCATATTTTTCTACGGACCTTCCGGGACCGTCCAATCTCGGGTCCGGGTCCGTTTACCAAAAATGTTGACCGAAGTCAACTTTAATCATATTAATATCAAAATTCTTCAAATTTTTCATGGAATTCACATATTTCAACATAAAAGCTTTCCGGCTACGCGCCGGGACTGCACACGCAAATCGAGGCAAGTAAAAAAAATGAGGTTTCCAAGGCCTCGGAAGCACGGAACGAATGAGGAAATAGGTGATGACCCTTTGGTCGTCACATGAAATTATTCAGAAAGGTACTTTAACTCCATGATTAGCGATTTATGTTAGTTCCTAAGCATGCATAGATTGTAATACTAAATGGACGTTATGCGCTTCCTCGATAAGGACATATTTAGTTTATATTTGATGAGTTTAATTTTCAAAAAATTTAATATTAAATTTATTATCTCATAAAATAATACTAATTAATACGTTATCTCATGTTGAATTGCATTAACAGTATAAAAAGAACTTTACACTATTGTGCATACTAGTTTTAGGGTACGCGCTTTGCGCGTGTACCCCATATCAATGAATATATAATTTTTTTTAAAATCACATAAATAATATTTAAATAATGTCTTTGGTTATAAAACAAAAAATAAATTTCTTGAATGATGAATGTTGATCCCATTTAACTAACACAATAAAGAAAAAGATCTTTCTTTATAAAAGTCCGTAAATGCTTTATTCTATTTTTAAAGACCTACTTGGGAATATCTTATGAAATTTGTTATTGTTTATGTGATCTAATATTAAAAACAAGCAAGTAATGCATAAATATTGTTATCAAGATTCTTTAAAGATTTGTCAAATAAAACTTATTGAAAATTAATTGATCTTTCTTTAATCTCTTAAGAGATTTGGAAGGAGGAGGTTGTCCCTATAGCTCAAGGAAAATTGACAACCATAGTGTAAAATCCAAAAACGACTAATATTGAGTTAATATTTTACAAACAGATAACTTACAAATATATAAAAGAAAAATAGAGTTGTCACTTTGTCACGACCCCAACCCCGGTCGTGATGGCGCCCAACATACTGCTAGGCAAGCCCGACCAATTCAACCACCTTAACCCTTTTTATACAGTTCATGATTCAATTAACACAAATAATTACTAAGTCATAATACTGAAACTCTGAAATATAATTAAAACATGCGGAAAACCCAAGTAGAAATACTACTACACAGCCCGAAGAATCCGGTGTCACAAGTCTGAGCCTCTAATACATGGGTGTCAACCTACTACATATTGCTCTAAAGAAATGCGGAAATAAAGCAAATAGGTTAGATGGGAAGATCAGGACTGCGGACGTCATGCAGCTACCTTGATGCTCCCAGATATGATGCTCGGCAGAGAAATCCTCACTCAGCCTCAGTGGGTGCACATAGATCTGCACACAAGGTGCAGGGAGTAATGTGAGTACTTCCAACCCAGAGAGTAATAAACATAAATAAGGGTTGAGAGTAAGAAATCCTGGATAGGCACAATGTAAGCTATAATTACAGCAGTTTAATCCAGATAGTGTCAACTCAATCGGAGTCCGTTTGACCCCTCAAATCGACCCCTAAAGGTCTCATAATCTCAGGCCCCAAATTCCTATTTTTTTACTATTTTTCATGAATTAAAGGCTGGGATTATGGTCTATAATCACCCATAAACGAGTTTTAATAATCAAATCATTTACCTCTGTGATACCCAATGATTTTCTCTCTTAAAAATCGCCTCAGAAACTTCTTCCCGTTCAAAAATTGGAAGAAAACTCGAACTGCTCATTATAGGTATACTGTTCACGCGTTTTACTGCTCCCAATGGATTCCTCGTGAAATTCTAATGAATTTAGGCTTTTGAATCACTCAATTTGACATTATAATGAAGGAGATATGTAGGTTTTAAGATTTGCAAATAGTGCAGGTTTTTAATACGCCGTCAGGGGCAATTTTGTCATTAACCTAAAAATCTGGGCAACCTTGGTAAAATGGCCATAAAATCCTCATACAATGTCCAAATTCGACGATTCTTTTTGCTACGTGTCCATAATTACGATTCGTATTAATGCTTCATTTAAAACAGTAATCGAAGCTCATTTGTTCAATATGATATCATTTATGCTTGAAGAAACGACGTCGAAGCATAAGAAAAACGAGCACAACGCAGCCCAAACCTATCCGGAACTCACCCGAGCTCCTCGGGACTGCATACGAACATACTAACACGTCACATATGATCATTCAAACTTAGTTGCACTCTCAAAACACCAAAACTAACATCAAAACACCAAATTTACATCGGATTCAAGCCTAAGTTCTTCTAAAACTTCCGAAACACGCATTTGATCAAAAACCCAACAAATCACCTCCGAATAACCTGAAATTTTGCACACACATCCCAAATCACCTAACGAAGGTACAACAACTCTCGAAATTCCATTCCGACCCTCGGATCAAAATCTCACCTATCAACCGGAATTCACCAAAATACTAACTTCGTCAATTCAAGCCTAATTCTACACCGGACCTCCAAAATCACTTCCGATCACACTCCTAAGTCACAAATCATCCCCCGAAGCTAACCGAATCGTCGGAATCCACATCCGAGCCTCTAACTCATAGGTCAACATCCGGTTGACTTTTCCAAAACAAGCCTTCCTTAAAGAGACTAAGTGTCTCATTTCCTTCCAAAAATCAACCCAATTCAACTCGTTCACACAAGACACTGATAATGAAGCATAACGAAGCAGGAAATGGGGGAAACGGAGCGGTTCTCATGAGACGACGGGTCGGATCGTCACACACTTGTTGGAATATAATAAAAAAATAATTAACAAATTCATTAATAATACAAAATATTATCTTATGTTGTCTTATCCATATTATTTCAAGTTGGCATTTTACCAATTTGACTTTAAGTGTTACACTATAATTAAATTTTCTCTATTGTCCAATTTTTTTAGCGCCAATTTTCTCCTTTATGTAGCCTAAGGGGTCTTTTATATTCACAAATACAAAATCAAGTAATAACAGAAATATTTATTAGATATACTTTCAAATATATATTGAATGAACAATAGATCGAATGTATGGAGTATAATATAAAAAATGTGTTTGATTTTTCATATATAAACTTGGAAATAATTTTTTTTTTAACTTTAACCTTGATTTTCTTAAAAGATTTTGGAATAAGCGCTTTGGAGAAGGATAATTTGATATCTGATTATTTTATCCTGGGATTGCTAATCCCCAAATTATTATCTCACTTTGAGAATAATACAATAGCATCTAATTAAGATTGTGGTATAACTATTCTCACAAGTTTTTATACCCAAAAAAAAATCTATCCAAACACAAAATTAAATAACCCGCATTTTATCCCAGGATTGTTATCCTTCAATTTTGTTTAACGTAAACATTCTTCTAACTTTTTAAATATTTTCTTAGTTATTTCTATCTAATTATTGGTGTAATTTTCAAAATATTACACAAAATCGATAAAGAAGAAATACTTAATTATTTGTTCTAACATTTGAGTGTAATTTTTAAATATTCTACTAAAAATCAATGAAAAAAACTATTATTTGAATATGAAGGGAGTTAAAGTATTATATGGAAGTGTATTGCCTATTAACTATTTTTATTTATACTATTATTCAATGCTTAAAAAAATATAAATTAAAAGTCAAATAAGTTGTACTTGATTTCAAAACATCATCATTGTCAGGAACTAAAATTTTCATGGAAGACAATAAGCTTCGTGATCGGATTGTTTATTTTGTTGAAGAATCTTTTACATGTTTTCTTTTTCTTATTATTGTATTCTTGTTAAATCCTACATATTAGGATTTCATACACAGTTCATACAAGGAATAATTTAGTAACAAAAATTTTAGTGATTTTTCAAGTCCTAAATATTAGAAAAGTAACTTAAATTACAATTTTATCCAATGTGAAATCTATTTTTAAAGGGTAAAAAAGACAAACGATATTTCGCTAAAGGTCTTCGTACTTTTAATATAGTATAGATAGATATAGATAACTTAGAGGCCGTTTGGATTAGCTGATTTGAAGTAGCTGATAAGCATTAGGTGCTGAAAAGCACTTTTAGGTGCCGAAAAGCACTTTTAAGTGCTGAAACTGATTCAATAAATAAGCAGTTACGTGTTTGGATATAAGTGCTGAAATTGATAATAAGTTGCTGCAGTATTTGATTAAAAAGTGCTGATAAGCTCTTTTTTTGTTAAAATAACTTAAATAACCTTAGAACTGTTTACACTTATAAGGGCGTAATTTCTTCAAAATTTTAGATTCCAGATCGATTCAAATACAAAATATCTTATTTGTCATTTTATTTTAAATACAACTGGGCTTAGATAAGATAATGTTTATGATAAATATAATTTATTTTATGATAAGCATATAATAATAAGTTATAATAATTAATAAATTGACAAAATTTTCTCAATAAAAAATAAACCTAAATAGGACAAAATATTGAAGAGAAACAAACA
>NW_017676124.1:3169-7761 GCF_001879085.1 Nicotiana attenuata | reverse complement strand
TTAGGTTGAAAAAAAATACCTGAGGCAGTGAGTATCGATGTAGGAGTTTTGTTCTAAAAAGGAATATTTTAAGGATAAAATAGTAAAAATTTTGGTCAAACTTAAAGTGCTTATAAGCTAAAAATTCATAAGCTGGGGGTGACCAGCTTATGGCTTTTGGCTTATTTTTGACTTATAAGCACCTGACTTATAAACACTTTTAACTTTACCAAACGCGTAGATAAACCGAAAAATATTTATAAGCTAGTTTGACCGGCTTATAAGCTTAGCCAAACACCCTCTTAGATCCATTTTTAGACTTAGCTATTCTTGCGAAATTGAGCTTCTTTTCACGTGTTTACTATTTACTGAAAGAGACTGTGTCGGTTCTCCTTAATTCCTGTGTTTCTTTCCTTTTTCTTGCCTTAAAATGAGTGATCACAAATTAATCTCATACAATTAGGCTATCGTACTCCTCAAGATTAGTCTTACGTTAATTTTGACGGTATTATGGTGGCTTCCCACTTCTAGTTACCTCCTTAACAAGATTAATTACTGAGCTTAATAATCTTAACCACTAGTAGTTTACATCGCAATTTCCCAAAATCTAAGGAAAAAGCAAACTTTCCAACCACCCCTATAGGTCTAATAGGCTTGTGCCAATTATGACCTATTGAATTTACGTGACGTTTTGCTAGGTTTGGACATATATTTGGTTAAAATTTGAAAAAAAAGTCTTTAATAGCCCGTTTGGCTAAGCTGCAAAAATTAGCTTATTTTGAGAAGTGTTTTTTTTTCAAAAGTGCTTTTCCCAAAAGTACTTTTGGTGAGAAGTAGTTTTTGTTTGGCTAATTAGTTTGAAAAACGCTTCTGAGCAGCAATTAGTGTTTGGCCAAGCTTTTAAAAACTACTTCAAGTGTATTTTTCTCAAAAGTGCTTCTCAAAAAAGTGCTTTTGGAGAGAAGCTTCTTTTTTCTGCTTCTCCAAAACTGCTTCTGCTTCTCCTCAAAAGCACTTTTTTCCTTCCAAAAGCTTGGCCAAACACCTCAATTTTTGGCCAAAAGTGCTTTTGGCAAAAAAAAAAGCACTTTTGGCCAAAAAGAAGCTTGGCCAAACAGGCAAAGCTGATTGAAAAATAACTTTTGGAAGTTGAAGTTGTGTTTAGACATGCATTGTATTTGAAAAAAATTAAATTTTTGTGAGTGGAAGATAAAATTTCATCCAAAAAGTATTCTAAACCAATTTTTGGGAACTAGAATTTTTTTAATTTTTTTTTTTCAAAAACTGATCATATTTCATGAATAAATAGTATTTGTTTTTAAAAAAATCAGCCAAAATCTATAGCCAAACGAGAACTTGATATGTTGATGGAAAAACATATTTTAAATATTAATCTGCAAGTCTTGAAAAGGAAACTAAATTAAAAGTTTAAGTGGGCGTTTGGGCATAAGAATTGTAAGATATCGAAAAAAGTAGAAAAAAATTCAAGTGAAAATGGTATTTGAAAACTAGAGTTGTGTTTGGACATAAATATACTTTTGGGTTGTTTTTGAATTTTTGTGAGTAATCTAAAATGAATTTTTTTAGAAAAATAGTTTTTTAAATTTTCAAATTTTCGAAAAATTTCGAAATTCATCTTGCGGCAAAAGTGAATTTTTTTTATGGCCAAACGGTCTAAGTCTGGTAAGAGGTAGTCTATGATTCTATAAGGACAAGAGGAAAAACATTATTTTGTGCCTCACACAACTTACACTAGTTGTGAGAGGCCTCTTTTTTGTCTCACAACTGTGTAGGTCCCAGAATTTTGTGGACCCAGATGTTTAAGATATGGGTCCACAAATATGTAAGATAAAAAGAGACCTCACACAACTAGTATAAGTTGTATGTGACACAATCACTCAGACAAGAGTGCTTACCTACCTATAAAATCTATGACAAGATAGCCAAGCTGAAATAGCCAAAAGTATTGTTTAAGTATTGAGTTGTGTGATATTACTAATGCCAACCATGACATTATAAGCATCACAAGTCTACATGTGAAATGCTAACTAGTCCATATATCTAGGGCTGAGTAGGACAGCTTTTACCAATTTTTCTTTTAAATTTTATTATTACGTATTCGAAATTTATTGATTCGAATAACTTAAATTTAGATCAAATAAAATTATTAAGAAGTTAAAGTGTCACATACTAAGAAATTTTTCACTCCTCAAGACTCGAACGCTAATAAATATCTGATTAAGGATTCAAGAATTCCAACCGTTCAGCCACACCTTTTGATACTCTTTTATCAACTTCTAGTGATTTTAGCTTTGAGGTTATAAGTTTGAACGAATCCAATAGCGTTGACTTCAATATTGTATATGTGAAAGTTTTTCATTAAATATGCAAGTATCAATAATAGATTTCAAATGTAATAAATCAAATATGATGTTGAACAATTTCAATCACAGACTTATAAAATTAAAATTCTGCTTCCGCTTTCTAAATGCCCTACATATTTTTAATTACTATCACCGCCAAATTTACCATGTCCTCCTCTCAAGAAAAATTACTGCTCAAAATCCCTCTATTCTTGCTATGTGTATATCTTGTGTCTCATGAGTACAAGAGCTGAAAAGACCCAATAATAAAATAATTATAGATATAATTAGTAGATTCTTTTATGTCGGAATGTTTTTGAAATAGAGATGTGCCTGTGAATGATAAGATTGGGAAGATATAAGAGTTTGGCACCTTGCAAGTAAGGTAATGTAAATTTTGCATAAATCACTTTAACTGTTATTCAAATCACGACAAAAATAAGTTTCAAAACTAAAAAAAAATCGAATTGGAAGATCTCATAATTAAATTTTTTTGATGCAAAATGGGTTGAAACAGTAAAAATAGCACGGGCTAGTCAGTTTTTGGACTAGTCATTCAAAAATAGCCAGTGTTTGCAAAGTCATTGAAAAATAGCCACTATTTTGCTGCAACACGAAAAGTGCCAGCATAATATACTGGAGATCGGTGCACCTGTGTATAAACATCCAGCATATTATGCTGGAACTCCAACACGCGGAAAGTTCCAATATAATATACTGGAGATTGGAGCACCGGTGCTCGAATCTCCAATATATGATGCTGGACCGGTATATTATACTGGAATTCCAGTATATTATACTGGAGTATTTTTCCAAATTTCGAACAGTGTTTTCATTCAGGTTTATCTTTACATGAAAAGTGGGTAAATTTTGATTACTTTTAAAACATTGGCTATTTTTGAATTTCTCCTGTTGAAACATGTGTGCAAACAATAATTACATGTTTAAAAAGTTGCGGTGTTAAAAGAATATTTACTATATAACTCAAGAAAGGAAAAGGAAGGGTTAGTGGCAGAGACGGAGTCAGTATTTGAAGTTTATTCAATATATTTATTAAAATAATTTTAGAGTTTGGATCAAAGTTACTGAGTTCTGTCGAATCGTAGTCCATATTTTAGTCCCGCCCTTCAACGCTCGACTACCTCCTAACCTACAATCCTAATTTACGACCTACGTGCCCTCTTGCCCAGAGTTATATCCTCCATAAGTTGAAGGTGAGTCATGTCCTGCATAATCACCTCCTTAATATATCTTCGATGTGTCTCTACCATTTCTTAGAAAGGCTTTTTAAGTGCCAATTGCACGAAGAAACCTATAAACAGATAAAGCAACTCAAGGGAATTTTTTGTTGTTGGGGAATCTCTTCCTTTTTCTAGTCCAATCATACCATAACAAGAAGCTAAAAGAAAAAGCAAATATCAGATGCTAGAAAGTCATAGAGTAAGGTTACACATGTCCATATGCACATTATTAATGGGGCCTAATTATATGACCTAAGAATCTAAAACTTGTTACGGTGAAAATTATGTTTTTTAATCCCTCTAAAGTTACTTACTTGACTACGCTGCCTTTGACTATTAGTCTAGTTCAACAATAATACTATACCTAATGTTATTCCATAAGTGCGGTATAAGGAGCATAAGTATATATATACCTTACTATTACCTCATGTGAGGTAGAGAGGCTATTTTTAATAGACTCTCGACTTAAGATCGTTATCGCAATTCCTGCACCAAAAATTTCTAATTTTTCATCAATGTTCGAGCCTCGTTGCTCAATTCAAAACCAATGCGAACCATTTCCAAGAAGTTCCAAATGCTCCCTTCGGTTCATTTAAGTGATTTTTGGCTTTTTTTATGATCTATTATATTTTATTTTTTCAGATATTAAGAAGGACTTAGTTTTTTTTTCAAAGTTGCCCTTAGAAAAAAGAGTCTGTAAGGAGTTTGTTATATTTTCAATGAGCGATAAGATTAATATAATCAATTTCATTATTAATTAATACTAAAAGGTGAATTTCTTAATCTGTGCGAAAAGAAATAATTATAATCCATAATTCATAATTTTCACATATAAATGTACATAAACACATAATCTACCACCTACTATCGATATCGACTATATGCACCAAAGGGTAAGAACAAAGACGAATATAGCCTTATGGCTATAAGTTAAGTCTTGATACAATATATATATATATATATATATATATATATATATATATATATATATATATATATATATATATAT
>NW_017676124.1:0-3149 GCF_001879085.1 Nicotiana attenuata | reverse complement strand
TATATATATATATATATATTTGTAACTTCTGATTAATATTATATTTGAATCTATAATTTTAGCAATACAATAAATACAATACAAAGTTAAATCCATTAAATTAAATTTAAAATAGAACAAACTAAACCTCCTAGGGCTTGAGCCTAAAACATTGTGCAAAATAGGACGGTGCTTTTAGGTTGTGACCACAACTTGCCTGCCCATCCTCTTCTGGCCTTAAATGACATTTGACAAAGCTGCTCTGAACCCTTAAATAAGCAAAATCAAATTGTTTTACTTATACACATCTAAATAATTGAACTGCATTGTAACTTTACGTTCCTTCTTTTGCATATTTTTTTTTAATTATATCTATTAAAATCTGACTTCTAATACAGAAATGCGCACATGAGACGTACTTAATCTAAATTTGATGCAAAAAAGATACAGATAGAATATGAATTTATTTATATTTTCAATTCCTCAATACCTAAAAAAAAAAAAAAAAAAACCCCAGTGCACAGAGCATCATGCCTTCACGCAGGGTCCGGGGAAGGACTGCACCCCAAGCTGAGGCGGATCCAGGATTTAAATTCTAAGAGTTCAACTTTAAATTTTTTTTTAACATTGAACCCTTATATTTTTAAAGTTATGGGTTCATATATATTATTTTTGCAATTCTAATAAATTTTTATTCCACGTCGAAAATTATGGGTTCAATTGAACCCGTAACTGCCACACTCCATCTGCCCCTGACCCCAAGGGGGTCGTAATTGTTTAACCAAAAAACTGAATATTTGGTTAAAGCTAGAATTTAAGAGAGAAATCGGGTTACTGATAATCAAGAAATGAGAGATTTTTAGAACAACAATAAAGCAATGAATAAGTATATATTTCAATATAATCGCAGTGATATTTCGTGTCCTACAGATGTTGTGACTTTCTCCTTTTATAGTTAATTCTAAGAGAAAGTGTAATGCCTTTGTCTTAATGAGGCAATTACGAGCAATAAATGACATTAAAAGAAACGTTACTCAATCATTCTTATTAAATACAAATTCTCTAACGTATTTGGCATTTAATGTTGAATTTGGACTCTTTTACGCTATCAGATTCATGTCTTCAATTCCTTCTGATCTTCGAGCTTTAAATGACTCGAACAGGAACGAGTCTCGTTTCATCTGAATAATAGCTCGTGCCTTTAAGTATCTTCTCTCCCGCATCTGTTGTTGCTCGTGCCTTCTAACTGATTACCATGCTTTGACTATTTGACCGGTCCACGTGTCATGACACGTCATCTTCAATATTTAAATTCAGTTTTTCCCAATACAGATAGTCCCCCCACTTTCCATTTATTTATCAATTAAATATTTGGGAAGTGGATCTTCATTAAAAAGGGAATTTTTGCCATAATCAATGCTATGACAGTACCAACGCTTCAATTGTCTTTTCTATTTAATGCATTGCATACGTGTCACCTTCTCATTAGCTCTGTAATTCTGCAGCCTTTTTTCAAGGCTTCTTCAACTCCACTATTCACGAAGTGATAGTTGCCTTTATTATAGGCTTTCCATCATTACACTTCTTAGTCTTTGACGGTCGCTTTTATATAAACTTAACCCTTCTTCCACAAATTTTTACCTAATATTTCACTATTTACTTCTATTCACTTCTTCCTCTGTTCACATCTTTCTCTGTTCACATCTTTCTACCATGTCATCTTCAAATTCCAACCCTAGGAGAGTCCCAATTCTTGACAGTTTCCCCAATGCTCCTGTGAGACATAGAAGAGGTAGAGGAGGTAGGCTTCGTGGCCTAGGATCCATTCGTGGTGGTACCTCTGATTCCATCACTCCTTCTTCTAGCTCTGGCACTATTTCTAGAGGTTCTTTCATTAATAGATCTTCTTCTAAAGGCAAAGAATCTTCTGAGTCTATTCAAGAACCTTTGGTCGAAGAAATAGTGCCAACCGACTTATCTTTCGAGCATGATAAAGAATCCCTTCGTGACCAAGTAATTAAATTAGAGAGAGCTGACACCTATCCTTCTTTAATTACTGAACCCTTAATTTCCACTGTTCGAAAAGATTGTCGTTGGAGAGATGACCTTCATATAGTTATTCCTAACCCAAACCAGAGAATATCTTCTTATAGGATTGGTTTTTCCTCTATTTATACTTATCCCTTTACTTTGGGATTTATTCCTGCTATCGACTCAGTCATACTCGATTTTTGTCGTTTTTTCAAAATTTGTTTGGCTCAAATTGGCCCTCTCGTATGGAGAGCAGTAGCTTGTTTAAGGTATGTATCGATAAAGGCTGATGTTGATTTTACCTTCTCTCATCTAATTCATCTTTATCACCCCAAGCTGTTCCGCAATGGTGTTTTTACCCTAACTGCAAGAAGTAAAAGGGTTTTGGTAAGCCCTGAAGATGATAAAGATCGAGGCTGGTATGCTGGCACACCCATTATGTTGCGGTTCCCACGGTTGATTTGGTGGGTGAAGTCAAATATTCCTTTTCCTGAGAAATGGAAACTTGCACGTAAGTATTTCTTTCTTACCGTATTTGTTTTATTTCAACTCCTTTTCTAATTTCATTCTTTTTTGGCTTTTTTGTAGCAACCATGGGAGATGTGGAGCCCGTTCCTTATTTCCGTGGTTGGGTAGATGCTATTTTGAAAGTCGTGCCTATGGAGGCACGAACCTGGAAATCTATTTCTAACAAACATGGTTGGAAAGTAAAAACTCACGGTATGCGTCCTTATTGTTCCCAGTATGTTAAAATTCTTTCCTCTTTTTAACTCTTTTATCCTTTTTTCTGTCAGGATTTCTAATTCGAGGAATGTCAGCTGAAGTAAGCTTATTGCCCTTCGAGCTTCTTTGGTAACTCCTCTTTTCTTTGGAGAGAGCACAAGCTACGCTGTCAAAAGAGGAAAGTTGTTGAAGAGGATCTGAGGATGATGAAGATGAAACACCCTCTTTGGTAGTTTAGACCTAGAAGCCAGGAGACCGGCATCATTTCCCGAAGATGAAGCTGAAATTTCTCCTACCCGTGCTCCTCTCACTGTTAAATATTGTTTCCGATGAATGAAACCATTCCCAGGGACCACCATTGAATCACTCACAACGTCTCTTCACACTGACGGTTCGAAAGTGGTGAACTAGGTTCC
>NW_017676123.1:45769-51747 GCF_001879085.1 Nicotiana attenuata | reverse complement strand
CTCACTGAGACCAAAACAGCATTTACAAAAACTCTTTCTAAACCTAAGGATTAACTCTAATCCCAGTGTATCACACAACCTCAACTGTTGCGACACTTTCAAGTTAACTCTAACTTGAATACTCAAAGTACCTAATACAATTGCTTCTAAATAAGCTGAAAGGTACAAACAGAAATTCCTACTACAATTGAACTAGAATAAGAATAAACACAATGGAACTGGTTCTTCTCTCTCGTTCAAGTAGCTTCAGGAGTGCACACTTATATCTCACATATATTGCTTTCAAAACAGACTTGCTCTTTTGCTCTCAATTATGTTTTACTTCTGCGTATGTGCAACACCTGTAAAAGAGAACAAACTCAGTTATTTATTGAGTTAGTAATTAGAGTTTGATTGAGACTCTATTGCTTATCCTTAGACGATTTTGAGTCTTTGACCAATACAAACTCCAACCCTTATCCAAGATTAGGATTGTGTTCTCTCCTCATAAGGAGAATGTTCTCCTTATCCCAACTGCAATCTTTTCGATTTAGTTCAGAAGATATTGTTGCTTGATCTCTACGGTATATCTTCCTCACGTGCATCTCATATGCAATGGTTGATAAACACTATGTTTCACCAGATGGACCAGGTCCATTACTGAGTTCATTTGTCAATCTTCAAAACTTCAACTGAACTTAGGCCAACACGAGGGTCCCGCCCTCATCACTGAATCACAAGTAGGGCACACATCAACCCATCTAGAGACTCTCACTAGATCAATTCCGTCTACAAATTACAATACAGGCTGGCTCCCACACTGGTGGAGCATAGAAATCACAACTCGTAACCAAGAATACTCAGAGATCACATCAAACCTACCGAAACAGACAACATGAATTTACTTCTAGCCTCATAACTCTCGACAACAGCTAGAAACGGACGATAGACACGGCTATCACTCATAGAACCTCCCAACAGAATAATCACGTAAATAGAGTAAAATCATGAAACGCACTCATCAATGGAACAACAAATAAGGGAACTCACCCCGATAAGCAGAACTGTGATGAACCACAGATAGTGCCCCTCTATAACAAACCGAGTCCGTACCTGAATGACATTCAACTGGCACACCGGCCTCAAGCCTACTATATGAAACACATCAACGAGCCGGGCCTCCCCCTCTTGGGCGCCCTCTACCTGCCTGAATACCTCGCTGGGACACACCGGTCCGAAGTCGGGGACAATCTCTCACCATGTGGCTAGTATCTCCACACTCAAAGCACCCTCTCTGCTAACGAGGCGGTGGGAACTGTGCGATACGGGTACTCCGAGACCCATGAACACCTGAGTCACCATGCAAAGCCTGAAGCGCGAATTGAACTGGCTGACCCGCAAAACCTCTACCATGATGCACCCTACCTCCAAAATAAGGACCAGTATACCTCCCCGGTCTACGAGGCCTCCTCACCTCCTCAAACTATCTCAATCCCGGACTTTTGCAATTGCTATCAAAAACGTCGCATTTGTGATTGGCCCTCCTTCGCATTTGCGAACCAATTGGTCGCATTTGCGATCAGGCCTGCACAGTCCACTTCTCGCATTTGCGATGCATGGCTCGCATTTGCAGGACTGGCTTCGCAAATGCGAAGCCTGCAGATCAGAAATGCACCAGCTATTTTTCGAAGTCCAAAATGCACCCGTGGCATATCCAAAACTCACTCGAGCCCTCGGGGCTCCAAACCAAATATACACACAACCTCAAAAACATCCTACAGACTTATTCATGCGATCAAATCACCAAGCTAACATCATAAACATCGGATTAAACCTCAAAATCCATGAATTCTTTCAAACTTCTTAAAACATCAAATTTTCCAATCTAGGTCCGAATCACGTCAAATGGATTCCCTTTTTCACCAAATTTCACAGGAGCGTCTTAAATCATATATAAGACCTGTACCGGGCGCCGGAACCAAAATACGGGCCCGATACCATCATGTTCTAATCAAATTTCATTTCAAATTTCCTTAAACAAATTTCAGAAAGCAATTTTTTCAAAAATTCATTTCTCGGGCTTGGGACCTCGGAATTCGATTCCGTGCATACGCCCAAGTCCCATATTTTCCTACGGACCCTCCGGGATGGTCAAATCACGGGTCTGAGTCTGTTTACCTAAAACATTGACAGAAGTCAAAATAACTCATTTTATAACCAAATTTTACCATTCTTCACAGATTTTCATATTTAAGCTTTTAGGCTACGCGCTCGGACTGCGCACGCAAATCGAGGCAAGGCTAAAAGAGGTTTTCAAGGCCTCGGAAACACAGAATTAAATTTAAAAACAAGTGATGACCTTTTGGGTCATCACATCCTCCACCTCTAAAACAACCATTCATCCTCGAACGGACATAAGAAGGAAGTACCTGAGTCGGGAAAAAGATGGGGATAACGGCTCCGCATATCAGACTCGGACTCCCAGGTCGATGCCTCAGGAGGCTGACCTCTCCACTGAACACGAACAGAAAGAAAACTCTTCAATATCAACTGACGAATCTGCCGGTCTAGAATAGCTACCGGCTCCTCCTCATAAGAATGAGATATAATTAAAAATCGGAACGGGTGGTACGCCTACCACAAGATATAATGAAATGCGGAGCGGGTGGTAACGACCTGTTACTAACAAAGGGAAGGTAGCTACCAATAATGAAATGGGTTAGCGGGTGTCGCCTACCACAGAGTATAATGAAATGGAGCGGGTGTACGCTACACGTTTAAAATCGGTGCACGCAGAGATACAGGAAATAGTGATGGGTTGCCAAGCCGCGCAAGATGTGAAAGAAAGTGAAATCTGCCTTTGTTCTTTCTTTCTCTGTTATGGTTGGAATTTTGATTCCTTATATAGCTTCTCTTGATATTCTGCCTTCCTACCTGTCATTCCCGAAGCATGTTTCCCCCTCCATCACTTTACTTGTATATTTCTGCTTTAATTTCCGTTGTATATTACATATAATTGCACAGGATTATTTGGTGGTCGGTCCTAGGCCTCTGTCCACATAACTTTCGCCGGGATTGGAGTGTAAGCTGAGGCACTTACCAGCACAATGGGGTGGTTGTGCTGATACTACAACTCTGCACTCTTTTGTGCAGACCCCAATGTTGTATATGTCGGACCGCAGTTGAGATTGCTGGTCTTATTCATCAGGCGCCCAAGTAGCCCTGCAGGCGCTCGCAGGCTCCTGTGCGTTCCTCTACTACTTTCTTTTCTTACATGTATTTCCAGAGACAGTGTTGTGTATATTAATTTTTACAGGCATTTATTTCGTAGAATTCCTTAGACCGTCTGTCAAAATGGTGACACCAGTTCCTGGGAAGTCGAGACTCAAATACATTGTACTAGGTATTTAATGTTTTCAGATAGTTGTTGTTTTTTCTTCCGCTTTACTGTTAAACTTTCCGCCGTTTTCTAACGCTATTTACTGTCGAAATTGTTAATGGAATAATAAAATGGGGTAAACTAAGGTTAAAAATGGGCTGACAAATAATTGGACTTTCCGAAGATTCGACATTAGTAGGCGCCTTCACGACTCCAACGACGGGGGGTGGTAGAAGGAAATTCGGGGTGACAGTCTGGGTCATCAGAGCTCTAGCGTACATGGTTCTCACAGTTCACCAGACAAGCATAGTAGAAGTCTGAGGGATCGGTAACGAAGGAGTCTGATATTTATCCCCGAGGCTTACAGAGTTAGGAAAAACTTCACATTCATTCCTTTCTTGTCGTGCGAATTTTAGTTCTACATCAATGCTATAATTGAAACCTCATAACTCTCGTCTTTCGCGAATGGAGAGGTCATGTACCGCTTCATCAGCGGGGCAAGTAGCACAGACCAGGTGAATAGATCAGCTACGTCTTTGTAAGCTTTGTGGAGATTGGATAAATGTTTCCCCCAAGATCATTCCACTATTACATTCAGCGGTAGACCCATCTACTGAGGATCCCCAAGATTATCAACACAGCTGTATGAGGTTCTCAGAAACATGGGGATAGTTTTGAGACCGATGGGGTCGATTTTTGCTACTTTTCGCCTTGTCTGGATCCGCCAAGACTGGTGGAGAGATTATTACATTTGCTAGACAGCGCGGAATCGCCAGCTTCGCACTTGGGGAGCAGTTCACGCATCTTATTTCTTTTTTTGGAGAAGTTTCTCCACATTCATCAGGGTAGAGGTATTAAAGGTGGAGGTTAAGAGATGCTAGAGGTGGAAGGTAAAGGTATTAGAAGGTGGAGGTGCGGGTATTGTTCTGGTTTGTGGTAGAAGAAGCTTCGGGTTCTATTTTTGCGTTCGTATCTGGTCATGCCTTAGTGATTCTTTTTAGTTCCCCTGTTTATTGTGTCTACGCCTGTGGGTGAGTCTAATTTATGGTGGATCGTGTCCCAATTGTTCATGTTATAGTGGTTATTGGGAGGTCTTGAGACTCGTGTAGATTTTGCTTCTTTGGACATGGTGACTTCGATGTTTATAATGGGATGGACTCGGTGTGATCAACCTTATACCATCAGGGTCGTATATGTAACGTGACTTCATGCTAAGACTGTGACCTTAGGCTTTACCGAGTTTGCCTCGATTTAGAGTGGAGAGGGGACTTCCTGGTCATTCTACTGGAAGTTTTATCTAGTACGTGAAGGCTCGGCGTATGGTCGAGAAAGGGTGTTTTGGCCTATTTTAGCATAGGTTTCGTGCCACTTGCCTGGGTCATATTGTGTCAAGCAGAAGGTATTCAGGGTTGATCAAAAGAAGATTGAGGCACGTCAAGACACTGGCCTTAGACAAGCATTCAGCTACAGAGATTCGGAGTTTTGTTGGGATTTGGCAGGCTTCACTATCGTCGGTTCGTGGAGGGGTCTTTATCTATTCGCAGCCCCGCATGAACAGGCTTGACCCAGAAGGTTGGCCCAGTTCAGGTTGGTCGGACGAGTGTGAGGGCCGAGCTTTCAAAGCTCAAAGACAGCTCTGCACCACGGCGCCAGTGCTGGTTGCCACAGGTTCAGGGCCTAATACAGTTTATTGTTGCATGCTTCTCGCACTTGGACTTGGTGTTAGTGTTGATGCTGGATGGCAAGTCATTGCCTTATGCTTTGCGGCAGTTGAAGATTCATGAGAAGAAAACTATCCGGTTCAATTGACTTTGGTAGTAGGCAGCCATAGTTCACGCATTGAAGATTTGGAGGGCATTATCTGATATGGCCGCATGTGAAGGTGTTCACGGGTCACAAGAGTCTTCAGTATTCGTTCAAAGCAAAAGGGAGATTGAATTGGAGGCAGATGAGGTTGGTTGGAGATTGGTTGAAATATTATGATATCACCATTTTATATCATCTCGGGAAAGCCAATATGGTCGGCCCGATGCTTTGAGTAGGAAGTCAGCCAGTATGGGCAATCTGCTCTCTATTCCGTCGGTGAGAGGACCGCTTGCTTTGGGATGTTCAGGCTTTAGCCACATCAGTTACGTGATACTGGATATTCTGAGCACCAGTCGTGTGTTAGCTTGCACGGTCGCTCGTCTTCATTATTGGAAGCGTATCCGTGAATCGGTAGTATGATGATCCCCATTTGTGTGTACCTTTAGAGACCACAGGCTTATTGCCGCGCGGAGGCGCCAGACAGGTTACTTAGATGATGATAAGTTTTGAAATGCAGGGTCGAGTATGTGTATATTATTGGTGGCGTAGAATGTGAGAAGGATATCGTTGCTATGTGGGCCTCGATGTTGATTGAACTCTCAGACAGAGTTAGTACAGGAAGCATCAGGGCCTGGTGTTTATTTCAGAGGCATGAGACTTCCCCGAGTGGAAGTGGGAGCGGCGACTATGGAACTTTGTTACTTGGACATCCCGCAGACTCGGAGGAAGTTCGACGCAGTATGGTCCATTGTTGATGGCTGACCAAGGTCAGCACATTTCATATCCTGTAGGCAGTCTTCCTATATCTCTCTCT
>NW_017676123.1:24290-45464 GCF_001879085.1 Nicotiana attenuata | reverse complement strand
TGGTAGGCGTACCACCCGCTCCCATTTCATTATATCTTGTGGTAGGCGTACCACCCGCTCCCATTTTAGTATATCTTGTGGTAGGCGTACCACCCGCGCCTAGCCTAACCCCGGCGAGGTAGTGACGAGGCTAGGACCAGACTCCTGATAAACCTGTGCAGTTATATATATACAGCGGAAAATAAACAAGAATAAACAGCTTAAGTGGGAGGGGAACATGCTTCGGGGAATAACAGATAAAGCAGAATCTCAAGAGAATTATAACGAAACCAAAATCCACTCTTAACAAGGATAAGGAAAACAAAAACAGATTTCACTTTCTTTTCACATCTCGTTGTAGGCGTGCAACCCGATCCCATGTCTCATATCTTGTGGTAGGCGTACCACCCGCTCCCATTTCATCATAACTCGTGGTAGGCGTACCACCCGCTCCCATTTCATCATAACTCGTGGTAGGCGTACCACCCGCTCCCATTTCAAGTCAACACAAAGTCACAATAAATTCCCGGCAAGGGAACAAAAGCAACATAATAATTTCCCGGCAAGGGAACAACAATATCAAAACAACCATCCCGGCAAGGGAGAATCAGCTATAACCAATCCTAGCTCAACTCCTACTTAGCTCAATTAATACCAGTACTCAAGCATAAATAAAGTCCACAAGAATAAACTAAATCTTTACTCAATATCAAGAGTCATCAATTAAAGCATCTGAAGTGTCATTTAAGAACACAACAACTATCAATTTAAGACTCACGGTCATGCTCGACACCAACGTATAGATACTCGTCACCATGCCTATACGCTGTACTCAACAAGAAGCAAATATCAAATATGACTCAACTCCTAATCCCTCAAGCTAGGGTTAGACCGGACACTTACCTCGATGCCTTGAACACAACTCAAGTCTCAATTATAGCTTTACCCCTTGATTCCACCGCCATTTCGCTCGTATCTAATCACAAATTACTTAATTACATCAATAAACGCTAAATGAATCAACCCCAATGCATGAAAATGAGTTTTCCAAAGTTTTACCCAAAAAGTCAAAAATTGCCCCAGGCTCGCGTGGTCAAAACCCGAGGTTCGAACCAAAACCCGATTACTCATTCCCCCACGAACTCAAATATATAATTTGTTTTGAAATCGGACCTCAAATTGAGGTCCAAATCCCCAATATTTGGAAAACCTAGGTTCTACCCAAAACACCCAATTTCCCCCATGAAAATCTTTGATTTTAGGTTGAAATCATGTTAAAAGATGTTAATGATTGAAGGAAATGAGTAAAAACTAACTTAAAATCGATTTGAAAGAAGAGTTGTTCTTGAAAAACGCCCAAAGGAGTTTGTATTTTGAAAAGATGTGAAAAATCGGCCAAATATAAAAAAATACAGGTCTCAGTTGTGGGAAATGCGAACAGGGGTTCGCAATTGCGAACCCCGACCTCTGCAGATATGGGAATTGCGAAAAATGGTTACCATTTGCGAACCCTTCTAAAATTCCGGACCTTCGCATTTGCGAGACCTGTGTCGCATTTGCGATAGTCGCATTTGCGACATATTGATCGCATTTGCGATCACTGGCCAACATGGAAGCTTTTGCATTTGCGAGGAAGGAGCAGGTCTGGGCTGTTTCGCATTTGCGAGCCAAGCTTCGCAAATACGAAGCCTGCAGGTCAGTTCATACCAGCAAACTTTTAAGTTCAAAAATGCACCCCGTGGCCTATGTAAAACTCACCCGAGCCCTCGGGGCTCCAAACCAAATATACACTCAACCTCAAAAATATCCTACGGACTTATTCGCGCAATCAAATCGCCAAAATTACATCATAAACATCGGATTAAACCTCAAAATCCATGAATTCTTTCAAACTTCTTAAAACATCAAATTTTCCAATTTAGGTCCGAATCACGTCAAATGATATCCGTTTTTCATCAAATTTCACAGAAACATCTTAAATCATATATAAGACCTGTACCGGGCGCCGGAACCAAAATACGGGCCCGATACTAACATGTTCTAATAAAATTTCATTTCAAATTTCCTTAAACAATTTCAGAAAACAATTTCTTTCAAAAATTCATTTCTCAGGCTTGGGACCTCGGAATTCGATTCCGGGCATACGCCCAAGTCCCATATTTTCCTACGGACCCTCCGGGACCTTCAAATCACGGGTCCGGGTCCGGTTACCCAAAACATTGACCAAGGTCAAATTAATTCATGTTAAAGTGAAAACTTATCATTTTTTACACAATTTCTCATTTAAGCTTCCGGCTACGCGTCCGGACTGCGCCCGCAAATAGAGGTGACTCTAAATGAGGTTTTCAAGGCCGTGGAGTTACCTGAGTCGGGGAAAAGATAGGGATAACGGCTTCGCATATCAGACTCGGACTCCCAGGTCGATGCCTCAGGAGGCCTTACTTCTCCACTGAACACGAACAGAAGGAAAACTCTTCGATCGAAACTGACGAATCTCGCCGTCTAGGAATAGCTTACCGGCTCCTCCTCATAGACAAAGTACTTGTCCAACTGGACAGTGCTGGAAATCTAACACGTGGGATGGATTTGCCGTGATATTTCCGAAGCATAGACACATGAAACACTGGATGCACGGCTGATAAGTCAGCGGCAATGCAAGTCTATAAGCCACCTCTCCCACCTCTATCAAGAATCTCAAACGGACCAATAAATCTAGGGCTAAGGTTGCCCTTCTTTCCAAATCTCATCACGCCCTTCATAGGCGACACTCGAGCAATACCCGCTCACCGACCATAAAAAGCCACATCTCGAACCTTGCGGTCTGCATAACTCTTCTGCCTGGACTGAGCTGTACGAAGCCTATCCTGAATAATCCTGACCTTGTCCAAGGCCTCCTGAACCAGATCCGTACCCAACAAGCCGAGCCTCTCCCGGCTCGAACCATCCAACTGGAGATCGATACCGCCTACCACATAAAGCCTCATAAGCTGCCATCTGGATACTCGACTGGTAGCTGTTGTTGTAGGCAAACTCCGCTAAAGGTAAAAATGATCCCCACGAGCCTCCAAAGTCCAATACACAAGCTCGGAGCATATCCTCCAAAATCTGAATAGTCCGCTCGGACTGCCCGTCCGTCTGGGGATGAAATGCTGTGCTCAACTCAACCCGTTTGCCCAACTTTCGCTGAACTGTTCTCCAGAAACGCGAGGTAAACTGCGTACCTCGGTCCGAAATGATAGACACGGGCACACCATGAAGGCGAACAATCTCTCGGATATAGATCTCAGCTAACCTCCCAGAAGAATAGGAGACTGCCACAGGAATGAAATGTGCCGACTTGGTCAGCCTATCAACAATGAACCATACTGCGTCGAACTTCTTCCGAGTCTGTGGGAGTCCAGTAACAAAGTCCACAATGATCCGCTCCCACTTTTACTCGGGAAGCTCAATCCTCTGAAATAAGCCACCAGGCCTCTGTGCTCGTACCTAACCTACTGACAATTCAAACACCGAGCCACATATGCAACGATATCCTTCTTCATTCTACGCCACCAATAATACACATACTCGACCCTGCAATTTCAAAAACTCCATCATCATCTAAGGTAACCTGCCTGGCGCCTCCGCGCTGCACCGTGTCTCTAAGAACACACAAATGGGGATCATCATACTGCCGATCACGGATACACTCCAATAATGAAGAACGAGGGACCGTGCAAGCTAACACACGACTGGGCTTAGAAACATCCAGTCTCACGAACTGATTGTCTAAAGCCTGAACATCCAAAGCAAGCGGTCTCTCACCGACCGGAATAGAAGCAAGACTGCCCATACTGGCTGACTTCCTACTCAAAGCATCGGCCACCATATTGGCCTTTCCCGGATGATATAAAATGGTGATATCATAATCTTTCAACAACTCCAACCACCTCCTCTGCCTCCAATTCAACTCCTTTTGCTTGAACGAATACTGAAGACTCTTGTGACCCGTGAACACCTCACATGCCACGCCATACAGATAATTCCTCCAAATCATCAATGCGTGAACTATGGCTGCCAACTCCAAATCATGAAACGGATAGTTCTTCTCATGAATTTTCAACTGCCGCGAAGCATAGGCAATGACCTTGCCATCCTGCATCAACACTGCACCAAGTCCAATGCGAGAAGCATCACAATAAACTGTATAAGGCCCTGAACCTGTGGGCAAAACCAACACTGGCGCCGGTCAGAGCTGTCTTGAGCTTCTGAAAGCTCGCCTCACACTCATCTGACCACCTGAACTGGGCAACCTTCTGGGTCAACCTGTTCATCGGGGCTGCGATAGATGAAAACCCCTCCACGAACCGACGATAGTAGCCTGCCAATCCCAAGAAACTCCGAATCTCTGTAGCTGATGCTGGTCTAGGCCAGTTCTTGACTGCCTCAATCTTCTTCGGATCAACCTGAATACCCGCTGCTGACACAACATGACCTAGGAATGCAACTGAACTCAACCAGAACTCACACTTCGAGAACTTTGCATATAACTGACTATCCCTCAAAGTCTGAAGAACCACTCTAATATGCTACTCGTGCTCCTCCCGCCTGCGGGAATATATCAAAATATCATCCTGAAGACTATTATGAACCAATCAAAATAAGGCCTGAACACTCGGTTCATCAAATCCATAAGAGCTGCTGGGGCATTTGTCAACCCGAATGACATCACCAAGAACTCATAATGCCCGTACCGAGTGCAAAAAGCTGTCTTAGGGACATCGGATGCCCTAATCCTCAACTGATTTTAGCTAGATATCAAGTCAATCTTCGAAAATACCTTGGCACCCTGAAACTGATCAAACAAACCATCAATGCTCGGCAATGGATACTTATTCTTGATTGTAACCTTGTTCAACTACCGGTAATCAATACACATTCGCATCGACCCATCCTTCTTTTTAACAAACAACACCGGCGCACCCCAAGCAAAACACTGGGTCTAATAAAACCCTTCTCAAGCAAGTCTTGCAACTGTTCCTTTAATTCTTTCAACTCAGGCGGGGCCATACGATACGGCGGGATGGAAATGGGCTGAGTGCCCGGAGCCAACTCAATGCAAAAGTCAATATCCTTGTCGGGTGGCATACCCGACAGGTCTGAAGGGAAACATCAGGAAACACACGAACAACGGGCACAGAAATAATAGAAGGAACCTCAGCGCTCAAATCACGAACCTATGCTAAATAGGCCAAACACCCCTTCTCGACCATACGCCGAGCCTTCACGTACTAGATAACACTACGGGTAGAATGACCAGGAGTCCCTCTCCACTCTAAACGAGGCAAACCCGGTAAAGCTAAGGTCACAGTCTTGGCATGACAGTCCAAGATAGCGTGGTAAGGTGATAACCAGTCCATCCCCAATATAACATCGAAGTCAACCATGTCCAGAAGAAGAAATTCTACACGAGTCTCAAGACCTCCAATAACCACTATACATGAACAATGACACGATCCACCACAATAGACTCACCCACCGGCGTAGACACATAAACAGGGGCACTCAAAGAATCACTAGGCATGACCAGATACGGCGCAAAATAAAACCGAAGCTTCTTTACCACAAACCAGAACAATACCTGCACCTCCACCTCTTATACCTTTACCTCCACCTCTAGCATCTCTACCTCTACCTCTAATACCTCAACCTGAGTGATGTGGAGAAAGTTCTCCAGAAATAGATGCGTGAACTGCTCCCAAGTAAAAGTTGGCGATCCGGCTGGTCTAGCCAAGTAATAATCTCTCCACCAAGTCTTGGCGGATCCAGACAAGCGAAAAGTAGCAAAATCGACCCCCATTGGTCTTAATTATTGTCACACCTCCTTTTTACACACCTACCCCGAAGGATAATGTATAAGGGAGTTTTTCCATTTAAAGTGACATTATTCGAAATGGGATTATTTATTGATTTTTAGAGTCGCCGCTTGGGATAGGATTGGCTTTTGGTGTCCCAAGTCACCGGTTAAACTTGAATCCCAAATCGAGAAAAATTTCGACTTCCCAGTTGGAGTCTGCGAACCAGAAATTCTGAATAAGGAATTCTGTTGATCCGAGGGAAGGTGTTAGGCACCCCCGGATCCCGTGGTTTTAGCACGGTCGCTTAAATTATTATAATTGGCTAAAACTCTGATTTTAATACATGTTTTAACTTATGTGCTTTTCAACTTTAAACCGCTTTTATTATTATTTTTAAAGAGAATTGCAATGTCGTGAAAACGCGTCTCGAACCACGTCACATAAATGCACCCGCGACTTTTGACACATTTAACTTCGTTGAGATTTGGATTTGGGTCACATAAATGTGCACCCGAGTTTAAGAAGGTAATATTATTAAAGAACGTGCCTAAAGCAACTAACGCGTTGTTAACTTTGCGAGGGCCGTGGAAATTTCTTAAACGGCACGCCTCGAGTTCTAAGGATAAAAAAAAATTAATTAAAACGAGGCCCATGCAATTGTGATTTTTGTTTGGCATGGCACACCTCGAATTATTCTAATTAAAAGGTTTCTAAACTAACTCACGAGGGCCATAAATTGCTATTGGTTTTGAATGGCACACCTCAAATCTATTTGTTAAAGAAATCTTGATCTAATTCTAAGAGGGCCATAAATTGAATCTGGCATTCATCAATCTCCAGTTGGCACATAAACTCTAATACCACAAATTTTGGTAATGCATTTGTATCACATGCAAATTGTATCCCATGTAATAATTTGTAACACATGGATCAAATGGGTAAAAATGGGGATTATTTGAGCTGCGAATTTGGCACATAAAAATGCAGAATATCACATCTGACTTCTCTATTCCGTGATTTCCTTTTGTGCAAATAAATTTTCACTTGGTAAATACAAAAGAACATAAAGCAGCTCTTGTGCAAAATCAGCAGAAGTAGAAAATTTTGGAGTTCTAGGCTAATTATACAGTCGTCTTCCTACATCTCCTTTCCTACATCTTTGCATTTAACATGACCAAAATAATTGTTTCTTATCCCTTCTGCAGCAACAGTAATACTATGTTTCAAATCAAATGGTGGAGTTATAAAGACCATACAAACTAGTTCTTTTACACTCAATTAGAAAGAGTATCCAAGCTTTTAAACAAATGGGATAAACCTGCATAGTCACGCAATCGAAACAGAGGCTGCACTTTCAACTAAACAAATTTCACATTATTGATGTACTTAACCTTCACAAATTCACCAGAATACCAAATAGAAATTCAAATTTGCCCTTAACTTCTACTAATTCAAAAATCTAAAAAAAAGGTTTTTTTTTTTACCATTACATATCAACCAAGAGCTGAACAAAATAACATAGAAATTGAAGTTTAAGCAAACATTTCTGCATCAATGGGAAATCCGGCAAGAGTTCAACAAAGTTCCAATCATATTTCAAAAGATGGACTGGGATTTACATACCTAAACAAACAGACAACAATAGCAAAGAGCCAAGCAATGGCTTATAGAGAAATCGAGCAGACAATACCAATACTCGTGACATAAAATCTGGACGTCGGAAGAAGAATAAAGTTTGAGTTGTGACCTTTTAAATGAAAGACGACTTCAACATATTAATATATCGACTGGTATTATAATGAAGAGGATGACGTCCGAATCAAGCAAAGTTCAGCCGTCCAGAAACGAACCAATCCAACAAATTCAACCATTTCAACAGCAATTAATACACAATACTCCAAATAAGAATCTCATACCAGGAATGCAGCATTGCAGCACTTAAACAAAGTGGATATCTATACAACTCATGGAATTTTGAGGCAAATTTAAACAGAGATACACTCGCGCGAGTTTCGCTAACCAAAATATAATAATTACATTTTTAGGGCCAAACGAAATACCTGGTTACAGCAGAATCTGAGCCAAATAGAAAATGATAGAACCCGGCAACAGCCCCGGATTCGACAATGAATCCTCTAGTCTCAAACAAACAGCAAATCGGAGCTCAGCAATTCCAGCAGTAAAAATCAGCGGAATCGAACAATGACTCTCAAAAAAAAAACTTTCGCCAACATCAAAGCCAGACACCTCAAATTCTATCAAAACTCAAGTCCATCATGAAGCAAAAAATCGAAATCGAAGAGAAGAAACAGAACAAACATGACATCGGACTGCTCCTGAGCGCTTTTGTGCTGATTTGCAGCCGCGTTTCCGCTATTTTTGCAGCTGGTTTGCTGCAATTTTTGGGACTGATCTCATGCGTTTTTGGGGTAGTCAGTTCCTGCGGATTTTGGCGAGGGAAATTGGAGATTTGGGGCTGTTTTTGGGGTGGATTTTTTAGTGAGTGTGTGTGTGTGTTATGGCTGATTTTATAGGGAGAGAATGGAGGAGCAGAGGCGTTTTTTGTTGAAGATGATGAGAGCACCCCAAGAGGTCGAAGCTGGGATCGAAAAAAATGGGGACGGGGTCACGTATTTCGCGTGTCTCTAGCTTTAGGGGCTTTTAACAGAGAAGGGGGGAGGGGAACGGGTCATGCATAGCTAAACGGGTCGGGGTGGAATTTGGTTTGGGCCGGTTCGGTTTTGGGCTGGGTGGTTTGGGTAGTTTTCAAGCTGAGATTTGGGCCTGATTTGGGTACAAGAATTAACCCAACTCATATTAAACCACCTCTTTCATTCTTTTAACTTTGTTTTTCTTTTTCTTCTTCTTTAATTAAAAATCCTAAAATTAAAATCGTAGATTATCTAAAAATGTGAAGTTAAACTAATTAACTATTTATAAAACTAATAAAAGCTACTTAATCCTAAATTAAAAGAGAAAAAATCAATAAAAGGGAAAAGTGTAAAAATGAAGCATTTTTGTAATTTTTTAAATTTTATAAAACAAGTAGTTACTAATTAATCCTAAAAATGTAAAGATAAGGCCTAAACGCCATACGTGATATTTTTGGTATTTTTCATGGTTTAAATCCAAGAAAAATGCAAACAATTAATAAAAATCTATAAAATTCCTAAAATGACAAATAATTAAGGAAAAAATCTATTTTCTCGGGATTTTGTAGGAGTATTTCATATAGGGCAAAAATCACGTGCTTACAGCTGCCCCTCTTTGCTCGGAAACATGAAGAGTTTTCGGGCAAAGATAAAGTGAGCAATGTGAGAGATTTTTGCCCATTTGAAACTCCATGAGAAGCATTTTTGGAAAGAGTCTGACCGAACCTTGCTTCAGAGGTTGTCTACATATCCTTGGCTATAAAGGAATCAGGTCAGTGTAGTTTTGGAAGGTTTGGTAGCTGGGACTACCAGGAGCTGTGATTGTCACTGTTGTTGCTGCTGCTACTGCTTGCTGACCTCCTTATTACATCAAAAGGAAAATCAAAGCTAAGCTAGCTATGCCTATCAACTATGAGTTACAAGATTCCTATCTATAATTCTCTTGAAACTTGATCTTGAGTCTCAGCTGATTTGGCTATGTACTTCAATCTGAATCTTGATGCTCGCAAGTTGTAGGTGTTTACTTCTTCATGCAGCATTGAGTCAAAACAGGATCAACGGACCTTGTGACTTCAATCAGATTTTGAGCAATCCGCACCCTTGCTTGCTTCACATTTGAGTTCATCTCTTTTTTTTTGTTCTTTTCTTCTTTTCTTGATTCTGGATTGAGATTTATTCCATTGGTCATCCCACCTTGTGTCTTGAGGTCGACCTGCTTAAGATACCAAAACAAACAAACGAACGAAATTTTCTGCCCCAGTTTTCACTAGAAAAATTTCGTGAGTTAGTTGTGACACATATGTAAGCGATCAAATCAGGATTGTGTAGGGAGCCCTACAATGTTGCGTAGGTAGACTGATTATTGTAGGTGACTGTCTCTAGTGGTTTAGAAAGAGTTCTATTCCTCGGTTTTTTGGCCGGGATTTGGGAAGAAAAATGTGACGACCCGGCCCGTCGTCACCTGCGTTACCGCCCCGTTTTCCCCATATTATGTTTTTCCATGCTTCATTATCGGTATTTGAGGTGATCGAGTTGAATCGGATTGGTTTTAGATGGAAATGAGACACTTAGTCTCATTAAGGAAAGCTTGTTTGAGAAAAGTCAACCGGAAGTTGACTATTGAGTTAGAGGGCTCGGATTTTATTTCCGGTGATTCGGTTAGCTTCGGGGATGATTTGTGACTTAAGAGCGTGATCGGAAGTGATTTTGGAGGTCCGGCGTGGAATTAGGCTTGAATTGGCGAAGTTAGTATTTTGGCGAATTCCGGTTGGTGGGTGAGATTTTGATCCGGGGGTCGGAATGGAATTTCGAGAGTTGCAGTAGTTCCGTTAGGTGATTTTGGATGTGTGAGCTAAATTTCAGATGATTCGGAGGTGTTTTGGTTCGGTTTTTGATCGAATGTGAGTTTCGGAAGAATTTGAAGAACTTAGGCTTGAAATTGATGAGAAATGAGGATTTTTGTGTTGTTAGATGTGTTTTAAGATTTGGAACAAGTTTGAATAGGGTATTGGATCATGTCTGTGCTTTTGGTTGAGGTCCCGGGGGCCTCGGGGTGAGTTCGGATGGTTAAACGGGAGTTTTGGGAGTTTGCATATAGCTGAAGATCTGCTGCATCTGGTATTCCCGCTTCTGCGGGTCTTGGACCGCAGAAGCGGAGGCGCTTAAGCGGGGGAGTCACCGCAGAAGCGGTCTATGGGTTGGTAAGGTGGATCCGCAGAAGCGGACCATTCTTCGCATCAGCGGGTCCGCAGAAGCGGACTGGTAGTCGCCGAAGCGGTGTTGGCCTTGAGAGGAAGTTTGGCGTACATTCCAGTTGGGGAGAGGCCCTTTGCAGTTGATGTCCACGCTTTGGCCAATCGGATGGTGAGGTTAGATATTTCGGAGCCTAGTCGGGTGTTGGCTTGTGTGGTTTCTCGGTCTTCCTTGTATGGCCGCATTAGAGAGCGCCAGTATGATGATCCGCATTTGCTTGTACTTAAGGACAGGGTCCAGCATGGTGATGCCAGAGATGTATCTATTGATGATGATGTCGTGTTGAGGATGCAGGGCCGGATTTGCGTGCCCAATGTGGATGGGCTTCGGGAGTTGATATTAGATGAGGCCCACAGCTCGCGGTATTCCGGGTGCCGCGAAGATGTATCAGGATTTGAGGCAGCACTACTGGTGGAGGAGAATGAAGAAAGATATTGTGAGTTATGTAGCTCGGTGTCTCAACTGTCAGCAGGTCAAATATGAGCATCAGAGGCCCGGTGGTGTACTTCAGCGGATGGATATTCCGGAGTGGAAATGGGAGAGGATTACTATGGATTTTGTGAGTGGTCTCCCTCGTACCTTGAGGAAGTTTGATTCGATTTGGGTGATTGTGGATCGGCTGACCAAGTCCGCGCACTTCATTCCGGTGTGTACTACCTATTCTTAAGAGCGGCTGGCAGAGATTTTCATCCGGGAGATTGTTCGGTTGCATGGGGTCCCAGTTTCTATTATCTCGGATAGAGGTACTCAGTTTACTTCCCAGTTTTGGAGGACTTTTCAGCGGGAGTTGGGTACACAGGTAGAGTTGAGCACAGCATTTCATCCTCAGACGGACGGGCAGTCCGAGCGCACTATTCAGATATTGGAGGACATGTTGCGTGCTTGCGTTATTGACTTTGGAGGTTCTTGGGCTGAGTTCTTGCCACTTGCAGAGTTTGCTTACAACAACAGTTATCAATCCAGTATCCAGATGGCGCCGTATGAGGCCTTATATGGGAGACGGTGTAGATCTCCGGTTGGTTTGTTTGAGCCCGGCGAGGCTAGACTATTGGGGATAGAGTTGGTTCAGGATGCCTTAGAGAAGGTGGAAGTGATCCAGGAGAGACTTCGCACAGCTCAGTCGCGTCAGAAGAGTTATGCGGACCGGAAGGTTCGAGATGTATCTTATATGGTGGGCGAGAAGGTCTTGTTGAAGGTTTCGCCCATGAAGGGCGTTATGAGGTTTGGGAAGAGAGGGAAGCTGAGTCCGCGGTTCATTGGGCCTTTTGAGGTACTTAGGAGGATTGGGGAGGTGGCCTATATGCTTGCGTTGCCACCCAGCTTGTCGGGGGTTCATCCGGTGTTCCATGTCTCTATGCTTCGTAAGTATGTTGGGGACCCGTCTCATGTGTTAGACTTCAGCACGGTTCAGTTGGATGATGATTTGACCTATGATGTGGGGCCAGTGGCTATTTTGGGTCGTCAGGTTCGGAAGTTGAGATCAAAGGATACAGCTTCGGTGAAGGTGCAGTGGAGAGGTCGGCCCGTGGAGGAGGCTACCTGGGAGACCGAGCAGGAGATGCGGAGTAGATATCCTCACCTATTTGAGACTTCAGGTATGTTTCTTGACCCGCTCGAGGACGAGCATTTGTTTTAGTTGGGGATGATGTGACGACCCGGCCCGTCGTCACGTGCGTTACCGCCCCGTTTTCCCCATATTATGTTTCTCCATGCTTCATTATCGGTATTTGAGGTGATCGAGTTGAATCGGATTGGTTTTAGATGGAAATGAGAACTTAGTCTCTTTAAGGAAAGCTTGTTTTGGAAAAGTCAACCGGAAGTTGACTATTGAGTTAGAGGACTCAGATGCTATTTCCGGTGATTCGGTTAGCTTCGGGGGATGATTTGTGACTTAAGAGCGTGATCGGAAGTGATTTTGGAGGTCCGACGTGGAATTAGGCTTGAATTGGCGAAGTTAGTATTTTGGCGAATTCCGGTTGGTGGGTGAGATTTTGATCCGGGGGTCGGAATGGAATTCCGAGAGTTGCAGTAGTTTCGTTAGGTGATTTTGGATGTGTGTGCTAAATTTCAGATGATTCGGAGGTGTTTTGGTTGGGTTTTTGATCGAATGTGAGTTTCGGAAGAATTTGAAGAACTTAGGCTTGAAATTGATGAGAAATGAGGATTTTTGTGTTGTTGGATGTGTTTTAAGATTTGGAACAAGTTTGAATAGGGTATTGGATCATGTCTGTGCTTTTGGTTGAGGTCCCGGGGGCCTCAGGGTGAATTCGGATGGTTAAACGGGAGTTTTGGGAGTTTGCATATAGCTGAAGATCTGCTGCATCTGGTATTCCCGCTTCTGCGGGTCTTAGACCGCAGAAGCGGAGGCGCTTAAGCGGGGGAGTCACCGCAGAAGCGGTCCATGGGTTGGTAAGGTGGATCCGTAGAAGCGGACCATTCTTCGCATCAGCGGGTCCGCAGAAGCGGACTGGTAGTCGCCGAAGCGGTGTTGGCCTTGAGAGGAAGTTCCGCAGAAGCGAAATATAGCCGCAGAAGCGGTTTGGCATTTTTAAATGAATTTCCGCAGAAGCGTGATTTTGGCAGCAGAAGCGGTCCCGCATAAGCGGAAGCGGGACCGCAGAAGCAAAAACTGGACTGGTTAGAAGGGGTTTTATTGAATATTTCATCCGCGAGCTTGGGATATTTTCCACCATTGTTGGGCGACCTTGAGAGCTTTTGGCGAGAATTTAAGGAAGTTTTTACTGGGAATCGATTGGAGGTAAGTCCCTTAGCCTAAATACATGCGATTATGATAAATTAAACATAGAAATTGGTTGAAATTCAACAAAAGGGGGTAAAGCTAGGGCTTGAGAATTGGTAATTTAAAAATGGAAATTGAAGGGTCAAATGGACTCCGATTTTGGTAAATTTGATATGCATGGACTCGTGGCGAGACGAGGAATCCGATGATGTGAATTTTATAATTTTTCGAGGAGTGGGCCCGGGGCTCGAGTTTTGCCAACTTCGTGATTTTCGATGTTTTTTGAGTCTTTTCAATTGGGTTATATCCCCTTAGCCTATTGTAATGTATTCCTTGTGGTCTTGATCAGATTTGACGCGCGAGGAGGTCAATTCGAGAGGAAAAGGCATAGCGAGCTAGACTTTGGGCCGGCTTGAGGTAAGTAATGGGTGTAAATGATATACTGAGGGTTTGAGACCCCGGAATCTCACATCGTACCGCTATATTGAGGCGAGGCACGCGCTCTATTACGAGTGCGGGGCTGTTGGTTATTGGGGATTGCGACTTGGTCCGTCCCGGTGATGTTTTTACTGTGTTTTTCTACTCGAACTTGTTAGAAATCATCGTTATTTGGATTTGACTGTTGTATTTGGGCTTCGTGCCGGTTATTTGGATCCTTCAGGGATTGATTTCACTGATTTGCATACTTTGCACATTGTTTAACCCAGCCCCTTTTTCTAAACTTGAAAATTCAAATGATATTTTAAATGACATTTTGGGCTGTGGATTACTGATTTAAAAGTGCCCGAGGGGCTTATTGTGATTTCTGGATTTATGGATGGCTCGGGCTGCACACCGCAGCAGTACTATGTGATATTGAGGTCGAGGGCCTGGTTGGTGCCACGAGATGGCTTATTTGCGCTTGGGCTGTAGGAGCCCCTCCGGAGTCTGTACACACCCCCAGTGAGCGCCGTCGACGTTAAATATATGGTTAGCTCGGACTGCACGCCGCAGTGGGTACCTGAGTGTACCGGTATTTGCATTGCATTGCATTATGGCATTATTCCTTACCTATTACCTGTTATGGTTCTTTCTGTACTATTACTTTATTGACTTGTCGGTTTTACTGTTAAGGTTTGGTACTGCCTGGTATAGTGGCCTTTGGTTCTTCAGTGATTTCTTATCTTCAGTTGTTATTTATGCTTATTACTCACTGAGTCGGAGTACTCACTTTACTCCCTGCACTTTGTGTGCAGATTTAGGTGCATCACAGTCTGAGGGAGGACCTGTCTAGCTGGGCAGCATTTCACCGGGAGCATCGAGGTAGCTGCATGGCATTCGCAGCCTTGATCCTTCCCTCCTATCCCTATCTTTCATTATTCCGTTTCTTAGACAATCTTGTTATAGGATGACACTCTGTATTAGAGGCTCGTAATCGTGACACCGGATCCTGTTTTGGGTTATGTTCTAGTATTTTTATTGGTTTTCAGTATACTACTCCGTGCTCATAGTGGTTTGATAAGATGGTTTAGTAATTTAGTAGCTGTGCTCGAATTCCTGAATTATCATAAGTTGAGATTTGTTATTGAATGGTCGGGCTTGCTTAACAATGTGTTGGGCGCCATCACGATCGGGGTTTGGGTCGTGACAAAAAAGCTCCTCGGTTTTTTGGCCGGGAGATCCTCGGTTTTTTGGCCGGGATTTTGGAAGAAAAAGCTCCTCGGTTTTTTGGCCGGGAGATCCTCGGTTTTTTGGCCGGGATTTGGAAAGAAAAAGCTCCTCGGTTTTTTGGCCGGGAGATCCTCGGTTTTTGGCGGGGATTTGGAAAGAAAAAGCTCCTCGGTTTTTGGCCGGGAGATCCTCGGTTTTTGGCCGGGATTTGGGAAAGAAAAAGCTCCTCGGTTTTTTGGCCGGGACTTGGAAAGAAAAAGCTCCTCGATTTTTTGGCCGGAGATCCTCGGTTTTTTGGCCGGGATTTGGAGAGAAAAAGCTCCTCGGTTTTTTTGGCCGGGAGATCCTCGGTTTTTTGGCCGGGATTTGGAAAGAAAAAGCTCTTTGCTACCATGATTTGTTTCTCTTTTGGGGTTTTCATTTTCATTTATTTTCTTCTTCTTCTTTTCTTCTTCTTTTTTTTTTATATTTTCTTTTTATTTAGCAAAACGCATGAAAGAATTTTGGGGAAACTTCCTTTTTGGTCGTTTTCCTGCTGCAAAGCTGTTTCAGCGCTTGCGCATTTCATTTTTTTTTGGGCTGCACCTGCTTCTTGCACGGTTGCTTTGAATGGAACCCATTTTCAACAAAGAACAATTTATTAGTTTGAAACGATGGTTGGTTTTGTGGCCTTGATCATCCCAATTGCTTGATCCCGGCCCTTTTTCCGTTGAGAACTTGTTGGCCTTGAGGGTGAATCTCTTTTCAAACCGACCGGGTTCAACTCTCAGGATTTCATCATGACTCGCCCGTGTGGGCTCTGGCCTTTTCACTTTATTCTGCCTTTGCCTTTGATTTTCCTTCTTTTCCATTGTCTTTGCTTCGAAAGCATCAACCACTAGGGTCAGACGGGATTGGCCTGACGCACTCGCTGAGGCTGGGCATTTCCTTCGACTCTGACCAGGCGGAGCCCTGTGAAACCGGTCCTGCCACCTTTTCTTTGTAATAGTTACGGAATCGGAGTTAAACCGAAAGGGATTCAAAGAAAAGTATGCAAAAGGCAAGCATATGAGTTTAAAGAGAAGCGTCCCTTTCGGGGGGAAAGAAGGACTTATCTGGGGTGCATGCTGGATTTAAATGAACATGACATGCTTCTTGGAGTGGACGCCCGAAACACACAAACTTTCCAACTTCTTGTGAACCCATTGATCCGCATTTCAAAACCAGCCTTGCCAGGACTCTTTTCGTGATGAGATGTCTTCTTTTCGGCCGACAGCGCCCTTTGCGGGTTTTCGCTAATCGACCTCTCTCATTTCTCTTCTCACCGTCGCCCGATAGTGCTCTTTGCGAGTTTTCACTAAACGGACTCTCTCATTTTCAGTTTCTCTACTCCATCGCCTTATGGTGCCCGAAGGTTTTCACCGATAAGACTTTATTTCTCTCAATTTCAATTATGTCAGATACCAACCATGATGTTTTTCACTTCTCTGCCTTCGCCAATTGATCGGAAGGACTTGGACAAGGTCTTTGGGGTAAAAAGGATTTAGGGCGGAACTACAACTTTGGAACCGTTTCGGCGGATTCATAGCCGAACCATTATATCATCTGCCCCAGTTTCAATTTGGGAAAATTGGGATTTTTGTTTTGGTATGACTGAACCTCAGGGAGAGGCTGCCTACGTACCCTTTCGGGATCAAGTCAAACGTAGTTCAGGCAAATAATTTTTGTTTTTGTTTTGTTTTTCTTTTCTTTGTTTTTCTTTTTCTTTTTTTTCTTTTCTTTTTTTTTTGTACTTTCGGGTTCCAAAGAGGGTGAACAAAAAAGCATAATCGGCTCAAAGGGTTTACAAAGGATTGATAGTGTTTGGGGTAGCGGGAAAAAAAGCCTTCGTCATATCAATTACACAAAAGCCATCGCCACAGGAGGTCTAGACATAGTACCTTTTTACTGCGTCTGCATTGACTGCTGTTTCAGGATCATTTCCTTCGATGGCTCCCAGATACACTGCTCCCCTTGGCAATATCTTCCGGATTATATATGGACCCTTCCAATTAGGAGCAAATTTTCCTTTTGTTTCCTGGTGATGAGGGAGAATGCGCCTTAACCCCAGTTGTCCTATTTCAAGATTCCTGGGCCGCATTTTCTTGTTGTAAGCATGGGCCATTCTTTGTTGGTACAACTACCCGGGTGTTCCTTGAGTACAACACACTCTTTTGTTGTAATGTACGCGAACCAATTTTCCTTCAATTGTTCCAATTCTTTGTTTTATTTTCTCGAGGTTACCTTCTTTGCATTTCGACTCTTGATTCATTATTTCAAAATCTGACAGCGTTCCGGGATCTAGGCATGAAGTCCGCAAGCATGTCATATTATTTAAAGCTGCATTATTAGAGCTAAAGAGAAGAAATGAAAGGGAAAATACCAAAATCAGAAAGAAAAATGAACGATGAAATATTGATTTTATTTTTTTGGAATTTTGAAGATAACAGGGTTCACATTCGGGAATTTAAAGACAAGACACTACAGGAAACATTCGAGTTGCACCCTGAAATAACTCGGGATGCAGAAAAAGTTGCAGGACAAGTCTACCGGGACTCCCGCCTAATCGGGAATGGCGTAGCCTTCCAGTTTTGAATCTTGGCTCTTGGTCCCATGTATAGCACCTCATCAATGCTAGCCTTCCCCCCGCTGAACCATGTTGGCTTCATAAAGCAGTTGTCTCATAGCTCCACATATTTCCTCACTTTCTTCAACTGTGAAAACCTCATCGTCTTCCTCTTCACTATACTTAGGCTTGACAAAGGTCTCATACAGATGTGGCATCGTATAATCAGCCCTTTTCAGTTTTTCCACTTCTGCTTCCTCAGCACTCACATGCTCCTTAGGCGGGAAATGCCTTCTGGTGGCATTGTTTACCTCAACAGGGGAATTGTCTAGCAGCCCTCCCAAGATCTCTTTACCCTTGTACGTAACCACTGTCTGATGATAATTCCATGGTACCGCAGCAGGGTTGGTCATCGGCTTCTGTGGTACGCGTCCAATAACCACTGGCTCACTCAGCCGAGGTGGTTTGATTGTCCCCCCGTACCACATAGGCTTGCTTGGGTACGTACATTTGTGTTCCTTGTTTCAAATCAGCTTTCTTTTCTGGTTCTGTCTCGGTGATTTTGCTCTTCTTTTCCCTTTTATCTTGCTTCGGGGCCACCTTTGGCTTTCTTCCCGCATCAGCGATATCAATTATAGCTTTTAAGGTTGGATCAAACTCCCTATCTTCACAAATCATCCCGATTACTGGCCCGTTATTATGAGCGGGCAGCGGATTATTAGCCACATTTGGCACATCCTCATCCTTCAACACAATTTTCCCTTGCTCTATTAAGTTCTCCACCGCTTGTTTTAGAGTCCAACAGTCATTTGTATGATGGCCTTCGGCCCTTAATAGTATGCACACCTGACACCAGCTCTGTAGGCAGGCGATGCGGGGTTTGTCTGTTCTAAGGGACCGGCTGCAGTAGACCCATTTGGACAAGTTTCGAGAATAGACTAGAGTAAGATTCACCAATTGGGGTAAAGTTTGGTCTCCCGGGTGGTTCCCGAGGACGGAAGTTATTCTGCGGAGGTCGGGGATTATAGTGGTTCTGGTGGGGAGGCTGATTTCTTGGGAACGGAGGTTGATTTCTGTTGGCATGTGGCTGCGGTCGGGCAAAGGGTTGAGCGTTCATGACTGCATATGGTTGTGGAGCATAGGATATTTCTTGATGAGGGTAATAATGCTGAGGGGTTCTTTCTGAAAACATGGGTCTAGAAGCGCGGTGTCTTCTCGCCCCCGAAGCCGCCATGGACGTTTCCTCTTTCGTCCTATCCTTTGCCATTCCTCTAGACCTGCCTTGGATGGCTTGGGAGGTTGCTCTAATAGCTGATTGGCTCAAAATTCTGCCTGTTTTCAGTCCATTCTCCACCATTTCACCGATTTTAATTGCCTCTGCAAAAGGCTTGCCCATGGCCGACATCATATTCTGAAAATAGTCTGCTTCCTGGGCCTGAAGAAATACAGTGATCATTTCCACTTCGTCCATTGGTGGTTTCACCCTCGACGCTTGCTCACGCCACTTAATAGCGTAATCCCTGAAACTTTCTGAGGGCTTCTTTTTCAAATTCGCTAAGGAGTTCCTGTCCGGCGCAATGTCTATGTTTTACTGAAACTGTCGAACAAAATCTCTGGCAAGGTCGTCCCAAATGTGCCATCGAGATATGTCCTGATCCATGTACCATTCCGACGCTATGCCCACTAAGCTTTCTCCGAAGTAAGCCATTAACAACTCCTCTTTTCCGCCGGCCCCGCGCAACTGATTACAATACTTTTTGAGGTGAGCAATGGGATCGCCATGCCCATCATACTTTTCGAACTTTGGCGTTTTGAATCCCATGGGCAGGTGCACGTGAGGGAACATGCACAGATCATTGTAAGAAACACTCCTCTGCCCGCTTAAACCTTGCATATTTTTCAGACTCTGCTCTAAACTCCTCATCCTTTTCGCCATCTCATCTTGCTCTGGGGCTTTGGGGGTTTTGTCCTGCCCCGGTGTAAGCTCATATGGTGGCTGGGAGTAGGTATGTTGAGGATAATGAGGAGGGTCAGCCTGAAAAACGGGATTCTGGAATGTGAAGACCGAGGGGTCAAAAGCATGCTTCGGTAGCGATGGTTGGGTTGTTGCAGAGGATGGTGGAGCTGTAAAGGTGTTGGGAGCAATTCCAGACGGGAACACCTGGGGGTGAGCCTCAGAGGGTGTTCCGAAGAAATTAGCCGTCATAGTAGGTTGCCCCAGAGGAATATTTGGGCGGCTGATGGGGACAGTGGTAACCCCTCCAGATCTAGGGAATAACTCCGGGAATTCGGGGATAGTGCTTGGGGGTTCCTTTCCATTATTCCAAGCATCCCACATTTCCATCAATCGCAAGCGCAGTACCCGATTTTCTTCAGCTGTATAGGATTCAGAGGTCGGGATCCCAGAGATTGGGCTGTCTTCAGGTATGGGGATTGCAGGCAGGGTCATTTCAAATGACATCTCTGTCTTCCAGCTTACCACAAACCAACCACGGTTTCTAAAACACTCAGCTGGACATTGACAGCAACAACGGTTAGTGTGAAACAAATAACAGATAGGTAACTGCACATTTGGAGTGTGATGCACCTATACAGTTAAATGAATATCTACATTTTTGCTTCGATTGCATGCGTCATCCCGACTTTTTTCTCTTACACCTTTTCTCTTTTTCTTTCTCTTTTTGTTTTGTTTTCTCTCATCTTCTTTTCCATCTTCTCTCTTTATTTTCATTTTCTGCTTTTTCTTTTCTTTAGCCATGGTTTTTCTCTCAATGCCTTATTTTCTTTTGTGTTTCCTTTCTCTCTTGTTTTTCCTTTTATTTACTTCCCTCATATTTCTCTTTTTTTTTCTTTTTCTTAGGATTACGATCGAATCTTATGTAGATTGCCTACGTATCATGGCCCCGCATGAATCAGACCAAGCGTAGTTCTTGCGAATTAAATGCAAAAATAAAGAGATAATTTTTTGAAATTTTTCACATTTTCATTAATAAAACTCCAATTACAAACCTACTAGATTACTTGTTTTTCTTGAAAAGGAAACTACAAAAGCAGACTCAGAATAACAAAATACAGACTCGATAATTAAAAACTAGATCAAGAGTACATCAAAGCTTCACATCCTGGGGCCCGCGAGGCATCACTCGGCATCACCCGGGCCTGCGCGAGACTGAGAAGGTTTCAATGTCGACTATGGCTATTTAAAGAAAACTGGCAACGTAATGACTTATTTTGACTTTAAAAGCAAAGTGGCTATTTTTGAAAATTTTATTTAAGAAAACAAAGATTCGGTTTTGCAAATACGGCCTTACAACACTTCCAAAAGGGAGATTTTAAGGCTATGCTTGCAAACCATTTAAAAATGACTCAGGGTGGCTATTCTTGCAAAAACGGCCTTCCGGCGTCCTTTTGGGGACATTCAGCTTATTTTAAATAAGAATGGCATCACCCGACTTATTTATGACAAAAATTAAAATTTTG
>NW_017676123.1:12751-21748 GCF_001879085.1 Nicotiana attenuata | reverse complement strand
AAAACTAATAAAAGCTAACTTAATCCTAAATTAAAAGAGAAAAAATCAATAAAAGGGAAAAGTGTAAAAATGAAAATTTTTTGTAATTTTTTAAATTTTATAAAATAAGTAGTTACTAATTAATCCTAAAAATGTAAAGATAAGGCCTAAACACCATACGTGATATTTTTGGTATTTTTCATGGTTTAAATGCAAGAAAAATACAAACAATTAATAAAAATCTATAAAATTCCTAAAATGGCAAATAATTAAGGAAAAAATCTATTTTCTCGGGATTTTGTAGAAGTAAGCAAAAATCACGTGCTAACAACTATCCCCATGTTTCTGAGAACCTCATGACAGTTGTGTTGATAATCCTGGGGATCCTCAGTAGATGCACCGCAGAATGTAATGGTGAAGATCTTGGGGAAACTTATCCAATCTCCACAAAGCCTCCGAAGACGTAGCTGATCTATCACCGATCTGTGCTGTTGTCCGGCTGATGAAGCGGTACATGACCTCTCCATTTGCGAAAGGACGAGAGTAGAGGTTTTAATTTAGCATTGAGAGAACAAATTGCACGACAGGAAAGAATGAATGTGAAGTTTTTCCTAACTCTGTAGCCTCTGGGGATAAATACAGACGTTTTCGTACCGATCCCTCAGATTCTACTAAGTTTGTCTATGAACTGTGAGACCCATGTAACCTAGAGCTCTGATACCAACTTTCACGACCCGGATTTCCCACCCTCGGAGTCGTGATAGAGCCTACTAATGCGAGCTACGCAAGCCAATTATTTGCACATTTTACCTTTTTACCCATTTTATATTCATTAACAATTTTGAAGTAATAGCATTAAAACGGCGGAATTTAACATAAGCGGAAGAAAAACAACAACTTTCTGAACATAAATACCTAGTACAACTGTTTGAGTCTCGGCTACCCAGAACTGGTGTCACAGCTTTACAGACGGTCTAAGAATTCTACAAATAAACGCCCAAAAAATTAAATACAACACTATCTCTGGAAATACATGTAAGAAACAGGAAAGTAGATAGAAGGAGACGCCAGGGCCTGCGAGCGCCTACACGGCTACCTCGGGCCGCCTGATGAATAAGATCCAGCAATCTCACTGCGGTCTGAAATCTACAGCACTGGGGTCTGCACAAAAGAGTGCAGAGTGTAGTATCAGCACAACCGAACCCATGTGCTGGTAAGTGCCTAGCCTAACCCCGACGAAGTACTGACGAGGCTAGGACCAGACCACCAAATAATCCTGTGCAATTATATAATATACAGCGAAAAATAAAGCAGAAATAAACAAGTCAGGATGGGAGGGGGAAACATGCTTCGGGGAATGACAGGTAGAAGCAGAATATCAAGAGAACTATAAAGGAATCAAAATTCCAACCACTAACAAGAATAAGGAAAACAAAGGCAGATTTCACTTTCTTTTCACATCTTGTCGCAGGCGTGCAACCCGATCCCATTTCCTGTATCTCGTGGCAGGCGTGCCACCCGCTCCCATTTCATTATACCTCGTGGTAGGCGTACCACCCGCTCCCATTTCATTATATCTCGTGGTAGGCGTACCACCCGCTCCCATTTCAAGTCAACACAAAGTCACAATAAAATCCCGGCAAGGGAACAAAAGCAACGTAATAATTTCCCGGCAATGGAACAACAATATCAAAACAACCATCCCGGCAAAGGAGAATCAGCTATAACCAATCCTAGCTCAACTCCTACTCAGCTCAATTAATACCAGTACTCAAGCATTAATAAAGTCCACGAGAATAAACTAAATCTTTACTCAATATCAAGAGTCGTCAATTAAAGCATCCGAAGTGTCATTTAAGAACACAACAACTATCAATTTAAGACTCACGGTCATGCTCGACACCAACGTATAGATACTCGTCACCATGCCTATACGTCGTACTCAACAAGAAGCAAATAACAAATATGACTCAACTCCTAATCCCTCAAGCTAGGGTTAGACCGGACACTTACCTCGATGCCTTGAACACAACTCAAGTCTCAATTATAGCTTTACCCCTTGATTCCACCGCCAATTCGCTCGTATCTAATCACAAATTACTTAATTACATCAATAAACGCTAAATGAATCAACCCCAATGCATGAAAATGAGTTTTCCAAAGTTTTACCCAAAAAGTCAAAAATCGCCCCCGGGCTCACGTGGTCAAAACCCGAGGTTCGAACCAAAACCCGATTACCCATTCTCCCACGAACACAAATATATAATTTTTTTTGAAATCGGACCTCAAATTGAGGTCCAAATCCCCAATTTTTGAAAAACGTAGGTTCTACCCAAAACACCTAATTTCCCCCATGAAAATCTTTGATTTTAGGTTGAAATCATGTTAAAAGATGTTAATGATTGAAGGAAATGAGTAAAAACTAACTTACAATCGATTTGGAAGAAGAGTTGTTCTTGGAAAATCGCCCAAAGGAGTTTGTGTTTTGAAAAGATGTGAAAAATGGTTTAAAATCGGCTAAGTATAAAAAATGCAGGTCTCAGTTATGGGAAATGCGAACAGGGGTTCGCAATTGCGAACCCCGACCTCTGCAGATATGGGAATTGCGAAAAATGGTTCGCATTTGCGAACCCTTCTAAAATCCGGACCTTCGCATTTGCGAGACCTGTGTCGCATTTGCGATAGTCGCATTTTGCGACATATTGATCGCATTTGCGATCCCTGGCCAATATGGAAGATTTCGCATTAGCGAAGAAAAGTCCCGCATTTGCGAGGAAAGGACAGGTCTGGGCACTTTCGCATTTGCGAGGCAGCCTTCGCATTTGCGAGCCAGGCTTCGCAAAAGCCTGCAAGTCTGTTCATAAACTGGCTAAGTTTTAAGTTCAAAAATGCACCCCGTGGCCTATCCAAAACTAACCCGAGCCCTCGGGGCTCCAAACCAAATATACACACAACCTCAAAAACATCCTACGGACTTATTCGTGCGATCAAATCGCCAAAATAACATCATAAACGTCGAATATAACCTCAAAATCCATGAATTCTTTCAAACTTCTTAAAACATCAAACTTTCCAATTTAGGTCCGAATCACGTCAAATGATATCCGTTTTTCATCAAATTTCACAGAAACATCTTAAATCATATTTAAGACCTGTACCGGGCGCCGGAACCAAAATACGGGCCCAATACTAACATGTTCTAATCAAATTTTATTTCTAATTTCCTTAAACAATTTCAGAAAATAATTTCTTTCAAAAATTCATTTCTCGGGCTTGGGACCTCGGAATTCGATTCCGGGCATACACCCAAGTCCCATATTTTCCTACGGACCCTCCGGGACCATCAAATCACGGGTCTGGGTCCGTTTACCCAAAACGTTGACCGAAGTCAATATAACTCATTTTATGACAAAATTTTTACCATTTTTCAAAGATTTTCATATTTATGTTTTTCCGGCTACGCACCTGGACTGCGCACGCAAATCGAGGTGACTCTAAATGAGGTTTCCAAGGCCTCGGAGTCATAGAATTTAACCGTGTCTCTAAGGACACACAAATGGGGATCTCGACCCTGCAATCTCAAAATTCCATCATCATCTAAGGTAACCTGCCTGGCACCTCCGCGTTGCACCGTGTCTCTAAGGACACACAAATGGGGATCATCATATTGCCGATCACGGATACGCTCTAATAATGAGACGGGCGACTGTGCAAGCTAGCACACGACTGGGCTCAGAAACATCCAGTCTCACGAACTGATTGGCTAAAGCCTGAACATCCAAAGCAAGCGGTCTCTCAACGACCGAAATGTAAGCAAGACTGCCCATACTGGCTGACTTCCTACTCAATGCATCGGCCACCACATTGGCCCTTTCCGGATGATATAGAATGGTGATATCATAATCTTTCAACAACTCCAACCACCTTCTCTGCCTCAATTTCAACTCCTTTTGCTTGAACAAAGACTGAAGACTCTTGTGATCCGTGAACACCTCACATGCCACACCATACAGATAATGCCTCGAAATCTCCAATGCGTGAACTATGGCTGCCAACTCCAAGTCATGAACCGGATAGTTCTTCTCATGAATCTTCAACTGTCGCGAAGCATAGGCAATGACCTTGCCATCCTGCATCAATACTGCTCCAAGTCCAACATGAGATGCATCATAATAAACCGTATAAGGCCCTGAACCTGTGGGAAAAACCAACACCGGTGCCGTAGTCAGAGCTGTCTTGAGCTTCTGAAAGCTCGCCTCACACTCATCCGACCACCTGAACTGGGCACCCTTCTGGGTCAATCTGGTCTTCGGGGCTGCAATAGATGAAAACCCCTCCACGAACCGACGATAGTAGCCTGCCAATCCCAAGAAACTCCGAATCTCTATAGTTGATGCTAGTCTAGGCCAGTTCTTGACTGCCTCAATCTTCTTCGGATCAACCTGAATACCCTCTGCTGACACTACGTGACCCAGAAATGCAATTGAATTCAACCAGAACTCACACTTCGAGAACTTTGCATATAACTGACTATCCCTCAGAGTCTGAAGAACCACTCTAAGGTGCTGCTCGTGCTCCTCCTGGCTGTGGGAATATATCAATATATCATCAATGAAGACTATCACAAACGAATCCAAATAAGGCCTGAACACCCGGTTCATCAAATCCATAAAAGCTGCTGGGCCATTTGTCAACCCAAATGACATAACCAAGAACTCATAATGCCCGTACCGAGTGCGGAAAGCTGTCTTAGGGACATCGGATGCCCTAATCCTCAACTGATGGTAGCCAGATCGCAAGTCAATCTTTGAAAATACCCTGGCACCCTGAAGCCGATCGAACAAATCATCAATCCTCGGCAACGGATACTTATTCTTAATTGTAACCTTGTTCAATTGCCGGTAATCAATACACATTCTCATTGACCCATCCTTCTTCTTGATAAACAACACCGGCGCACCCCAAGGCGAAATACTGGGTCTAATGAAACCCTTCACAAGTAAATCTTGCAACTGTTCCTTTAACTCTTTCAACTCAAGCGGGGCCATACGATACAGCGGAATAGAAATGGGCTGACTGCCCGGAGCCAAATCAATGCAAAAGTTAATGTCCCTGTCGGGTGGCATACCCGGCAGGTCTGAAGGGAAAACCTCAGGAAACTCACAAACAACGGGCATAGAATCAATAGAGGGAACCTCAGCACTAGAATCACGAACATAGGCTAAATAGGCCAAGCACCCCTTCTCGACCATACGCCGAGCCTTCACATAGGAGGTAACACTACGGGTAGAATGACCAGGAGTCCCCTCCACTCTAAATGAGGCATGCCCGGTAAAGCTAAGGTCACAGTCTTGGCATGACAGTCCAAGATAGCGTGGTAAGGTGATAACCAGTCCATCCCCAATATAACATCGAAGTCAACCATGTCTAAAAGCAACAAATCTACACGAGTCTCAAGACCCCCAATCACCACAATACAAGAACGATGGACTCGATCGACCACAACAGAATCACCCACTGATGTAGACACATAAATAGGGGTACTCAAAGGCATGACCAGATACGGCGCAAAATAAAACCGAAGCTTCTCTACCACAAACCAGAACAATAACTGCACCTCCACCTCTAATACCTTTACCTCCACCTCTAGCATCTCCACCTCCACCTCTAATACCTCTACCTGAGTGATGTAGAAAAACTTCTCTAGAAATAGATGCGTGAACTGCTCCCAAGTCGAAGCTGGCGATCCGGCTGGTCTCTGGCGATCCGGCTGGTCTAGCCAAGTAATAATCTCTCCACCAAGTCATGGCGGATCCAGACAAGCGAAAAGTAGCAAAATCGACCCCATTGGTCTCAACTATCCCCATGTTTCTGAGAACCTCATGACAGCTATGTAGATAATCCTGGGGATCCTCAGTAGATGCACCGCTGAATGTAATAGTGAAGAGCTTGGGGAAACTTATCCAATCTCCACAAAGCCTCCGAAGACGTAGCTGATCTATCACCGCTCTGTGCTGCTGCCAGATTGAAGAAGCGGTACATGACCTCTCCATTCGCGAAAGGACGAGAGTAGAGGTTTCAATTTAACATTAAGAGAACAAAATCGCACAACAGGAAAGAATGAATGAGAAGTTTTTCATAACTCTATAGCCTCTGGGGGATAAATACAGACGTCTTCGTACCGATCCCTCAGACTCTACTAAGCTTGTCTGTGAACTGTGAGACCCATGTAACCTAGAGCTCTGATACCAACTGTCACGATCCAAATTTCCGACCCTCGGAGTCGTGATGGCACCTACTAATGCGAGCTAGGCAAGCTAATTATTTGCAAATTTTACCTTTTTATCCATTTTATATTCATTAACAATTTCGAAGTAATAGCATTAAAACGGCGAAAGTTAACATAAGCGGAAGAAAAACAACAACTATCTGAACATAAATACCTAGTACAACTGTTTGAGTCTCGACTACCCAGAACTGGTGTCACAGTTTTACAGACGGTCTAAGAATTCTACAAATAAAGGCCCGAAAAATTAAATACAACACTGTCTCTGGAAATACATGTTAGAAACAGGAAAGTAGATAGAAGGAGACGCCAGGGCCTGCGAACGCCTGCAGGGCTACCTCGGGTCGCCTGATGAATAGATCCAGCAATCTCACTGCGGTCCGAAATCTACAACACTGGGGTCTGCACAAAAGAGTGCAGAGTGTAGTATCAGCACAACCGGCCCCATGTGCTGGTAAGTGCCTAGCCTAACCCCGGCGAAGTAGTGACGAGGCTAGGACCAGACCAACAAATAATCTTGTGCAATTATATAATATACAGCGAAAAATAAAGCAGAAATAAACAAGTAAGGATGGGAGGGGGAAACATGCTTCGGGGAATGACAGGTAGAAGCAGAATATCAAGAGAACTTTAAAGGAATCAAAATTCCAACCACTAACAAGAATAAGGAAAACAAAGGCAGATTTCACTTTCTTTTCACATCTTGTCGCATGCGTGCAACCCGATCCCATTTCCTGTATCTCGTGGCAGGCATGCCACCCGCTCCCATTTCATTATACCTCGTGGTGGGCGTACCACACGCTCCCATTTCATTATATCTCGTGGTAGGCGTACCACCCACTCCCATTTCATTATATCTCGTGGTAGGCGTACCACCCGATCCCATTTCATTATATCTCGTGGTAGGCGTACCACCCGCTCCCATTTTATTATATCTCGTGGTAGGCGTACCACCCGCTCCCATTTCATTATATCTTGTGGTAGGCGTACCACCCGCTCCCATGTACAAGCCAACAAAATCACAAGGGATCCCGGCAAGGGAAACAATATTATCGACAAACATCCTGCTAAGGCAACAATGATATTTCAATGATATCCCGGCAAGGGAGAAACAGCTATAACCAAACTTATCACAACAACCAACTACCTCAGCTATAACCAAACTTGTTACAACACCTAACTACCTAGCTATAACCAAACTTGTTACAAAAACTACCCAGCTATAACCAAACTTGTTACAACACCTAACTACTGCAGCTATAACCCAACTCGTTGCAACACCTAACTACCTCAGCTATAACCCAACTCGTTACAACACCTAACACAAAGAATCATCAACCTAAGCATCTGTAACATCGGTTAAGAACATAATGCAAGGGAACCACAACTCAACAAATAGCCAGCAAGGGGGGGCAACATAATGATCTATTTTCAATTCTCACTTATACTTTCACAATTCGCTATACAACTGGAGCCAACGCTCATCAATGTTCATAAGTCACAATTCTTTCCACAACTTTACACAACAAATAGAAATCTTTACCAAGGCATGAATAACACAACAAAATCATGAAAATCACAACATAAGACTCACGACCATGCTTGACACCAACGTATAGATACTCGTCACCATGCCTATACGTCGTACTCAACAAGAAACAAATAGCAATTAGGACACAACTCCTAATCCCTCAAGCTAAGGTTAGACCAAACACTTACCTCAATGCCACGAACACCACTCAAGGTTCAATTATAGCTTTACCCCTTGATTCCACCACCAATTCGCTCATATCTAGTCACAAGTTACATAATTACATCAATAAACGCTAAATGAATCAATTTGAATGCACGAAAATGAATTTTCCAAAGTTTTACCCAAAAAGTCAAAAATCGCCCCCGGGCCCACATGGTCAAAATCCGAGGTTCGAACCAAAACCCGATTACCCATTCCCCCACGAACTCAAATAGATGATTTGATTTGAAATCGGACCTCAAATCGAGGTCCAAATCCCCAATTTTTTAAAAACCTAGGTTCTACCCAAAACACCAATTTCCCCCATGAAAATCTTTGATTTTAGGTTGAAATCATGTTAAAAGATGTTAATGATTGAAGGAAATGAGTAAAAACTAACTTACAATCGATTTGGAAGAAGAGTTGTTCTTGAAAAATCGCCCAAAGGAGTTTGTGTCTTGAAAAGATGTGAAAAATGGTTTAAAATCGGCTAAGTATAAAAAAATGCATGTCTCAGTTATGGGAAATGCGAACAGGGGTTCACAATTGCGAACCCCGAACACTGCAGATGTGGGAAATGCGAAATAGGGTTCGCATTTGCGAACCCATTGAAAATCCCGGACTTTCGCAATTGAAATCATAAACGTTGCATTTGCGACTGGCCCTCCTTCGCATTTGCGAACCAATTGATCGCATTTGCGATCAGGCCTGCACAGTCCACTTCTCGCATTTGCGATGCATGGCTCGCATTTGCGAGAATGCGAAGCCTGCAGATCAGAAATGCACCAGCTATTTTTCAAAGTCCAAAATGCACCCGTGGCCTATCTAAAACTCACCCGAGCCCTCGGGGCTCCAAACCAAATATACACACAACCTCAAAAACATCCTATGGACTTATTCGTGCGATCAAATCGCCAAGATAACGTCATAAACATCGGATTAAACCTCAAAATCCACGAATTCTTTCAAACTTCTTAAAACATCAAATTTTCCAATTTAG
>NW_017676123.1:0-11966 GCF_001879085.1 Nicotiana attenuata | reverse complement strand
GATCAAAAAGTCTACCAAACCTCGTCCGAATGATCTGAAACTTTGCACGCACATCCAATGACATAACGGAGCTACTGCAACTCTCGGAATTCCATTCCGACCCCTATATCAAAATCTCGCCTATCAATCGGAATTCGCCAAAATACTAACTTCGCCAATTCAAGCCTAGTTCTACACCGGACCTCCAAAATAAATTTCGATCACGCTCCCAAGTCACAAATCATCTCCCGAAGCTAACCGAATCACCGGAAATCACATCCGAGCCCTCTAACTCATAAGTCAACGTCCGGTTGACTTTTCCAACTTAAGCCTTCTTAAAAGAGACTAAGTGTCTCATTTCTTATCAAAACCAATCCGAATCAACTCTAACTCACCACATACCGGTAATGAAACATGAAGAAGTAATAAATGAGGAAAACGGGGCAGTAATACCTGATACGACGGGTCGGGTCGTCACATCCTCCCCAATTTAAACCAACGCTCGTCCTCGAGCGTACCCAGAGTTGTCCTAGAAGCTAACCAACAGCTGAATAACTTTACCAAGCATATACCCGGGGTGATCCCTCGTTACCCTATCTCGCATAGGTCCGATAACACAATATAGCTAAAATTTCACAGTCCATCTAAACCATAAAACGTAGAACCACCTTGCACTTTCCGAAATCATACACAAGATCAGGACCTCACATCTATACTCAGAATAAACCCGAACCAGCTGTAATAACCCATACGTGCAACCTCAGGTGAGATCATATGATATACCACATGGTCCAAACACTCGAAACGGTAGCCTCTATTCACAGCAGTTGCCTACAATAACCAAATACCGGTAGAAAACCTCCGCACTGACATCCGTCGCGAAGGCCCTATTAAGGAAAGCAATCCTTCTCGGTCGTCCGCTAAATCTTTTGAAATATATACCACTCTGCAAGAACATAATCCAATGCACCTCGCCACTCAACCCGTGGCATTTCCAGCATAGCCCGTAGTACAATAGTCTAGAATAATCCAACACTAAGACAACCAGTCTACAATCCAATATCATATCCAAAATCTGGCATACCAAGCAAGGAAAAGATCCACTCGGACCTCCAAATCTCAATAACCGCTAAACGGCGCCGATACACACGATCTACAACCACTGCATAGTCTGATCACGAGAACTCCTAGTCTCCAACTCCATATAGCACACGAATCACTATACCTGATCCCGAATTTCGCCGTATGAATACCTATTACACCTCGAGTATCCAATCACTCCACGAAAGATATTCTAAAATTTCCCTGTGCCATCAAACAAACTCAGATATCAACAGTCGATCCCAAATGCCGCAACACTACCGAAGTATTATCAGTTTACATCACATTGCCCTTTTACTGGAACATATACCCCCGTCGAATCACTATGGTTGACAATACCATTTTCCTTAATCATTTGAAGATCGTTTCTTTAATCACCTGCAGTTGCCCGTGCTGCTTAAGAATTTAATGACTTTCCATTATGAACAGAACCGTAACCTTACACACACAAATCCCAATCCTCCACCACATATCGTATATACCATACCACACTAGTATAACATGAGAACTCCATCTCCCTTCCTAACCACAAACATCTACGTACTCCACTAGTCAAGAACTCTCCATCAATCCCATCAAGAAGAGAAATCATTACACATTCCATGCTTCGCATGCCCATAGGCAATTTATACGTCTCCAAACCACGATAAAACTTATCGAGAACTCTCTCCCCAATTCCATTGCACAAGCTAAACTGCCACGACTGAATCCTTCTACCCAGACCAAGCTAAGCAAGCTGTCAGAACTCAAGAGCCTTGCTGCACAATACCTGTAAAAGCCCATTACCTCGAACACATACGAAGAATTAATCACATCCTTACCATACCGATTCGGTCTACTATCAAGCTATTCCATCTATCTAATTTCCCTTTTTGATTCATCATCCACTTGATATTTCTCCCTCGCTGTAGCATCACAATGCCTCAATCCAAGCTTACCACACGAGACTCGAACATAAGACCACACTGTCTAAGACCCATAGGCCACTGAATACTCTCTCAATTATTTCCCCAGAAACTCCACATTCCAGATACTTCACTCTGAGAAACTTNAAATTCCAACCACTAACAAGAATAAGGAAAACAAAGGCAGATTTCACTTTCTTTTCACATCTTGTCGCATGCGTGCAACCCGATCCCATTTCCTGTATCTCGTGGCAGGCATGCCACCCGCTCCCATTTCATTATACCTCGTGGTGGGCGTACCACACGCTCCCATTTCATTATATCTCGTGGTAGGCGTACCACCCACTCCCATTTCATTATATCTCGTGGTAGGCGTACCACCCGATCCCATTTCATTATATCTCGTGGTAGGCGTACCACCCGCTCCCATTTTATTATATCTCGTGGTAGGCGTACCACCCGCTCCCATTTCATTATATCTTGTGGTAGGCGTACCACCCGCTCCCATGTACAAGCCAACAAAATCACAAGGGATCCCGGCAAGGGAAACAATATTATCGACAAACATCCTGCTAAGGCAACAATGATATTTCAATGATATCCCGGCAAGGGAGAAACAGCTATAACCAAACTTATCACAACAACCAACTACCTCAGCTATAACCAAACTTGTTACAACACCTAACTACCTAGCTATAACCAAACTTGTTACAAAAACTACCCAGCTATAACCAAACTTGTTACAACACCTAACTACTGCAGCTATAACCCAACTCGTTGCAACACCTAACTACCTCAGCTATAACCCAACTCGTTACAACACCTAACACAAAGAATCATCAACCTAAGCATCTGTAACATCGGTTAAGAACATAATGCAAGGGAACCACAACTCAACAAATAGCCAGCAAGGGGGGGCAACATAATGATCTATTTTCAATTCTCACTTATACTTTCACAATTCGCTATACAACTGGAGCCAACGCTCATCAATGTTCATAAGTCACAATTCTTTCCACAACTTTACACAACAAATAGAAATCTTTACCAAGGCATGAATAACACAACAAAATCATGAAAATCACAACATAAGACTCACGACCATGCTTGACACCAACGTATAGATACTCGTCACCGTGCCTATACGTCGTACTCAACAAGAAACAAATAGCAATTAGGACACAACTCCTAATCCCTCAGCTAAGGTTAGACCAAACACTTACCTCAATGCCACGAACACCACTCAAGGTTCAATTATAGCTTTACCCCTTGATTCCACCACCAATTCGCTCATATCTAGTCACAAGTTACATAATTACATCAATAAACGCTAAATGAATCAATTTGAATGCACGAAAATGAATTTTCCAAAGTTTTACCCAAAAAGTCAAAAATCGCCCCCGGGCCCACATGGTCAAAATCCGAGGTTCGAACCAAAACCCGATTACCCATTCCCCCACGAACTCAAATAGATGATTTGATTTGAAATCGGACCTCAAATCGAGGTCCAAATCCCCAATTTTTTAAAAACCTAGGTTCTACCCAAAACACCAATTTCCCCCATGAAAATCTTTGATTTTAGGTTGAAATCATGTTAAAAGATGTTAATGATTGAAGGAAATGAGTAAAAACTAACTTACAATCGATTTGGAAGAAGAGTTGTTCTTGAAAAATCGCCCAAAGGAGTTTGTGTCTTGAAAAGATGTGAAAAATGGTTTAAAATCGGCTAAGTATAAAAAAATGCATGTCTCAGTTATGGGAAATGCGAACAGGGGTTCACAATTGCGAACCCCGAACACTGCAGATGTGGGAAATGCGAAATAGGGTTCGCATTTGCGAACCCATTGAAAATCCCGGACTTTCGCAATTGAAATCATAAACGTTGCATTTGCGACTGGCCCTCCTTCGCATTTGCGAACCAATTGATCGCATTTGCGATCAGGCCTGCACAGTCCACTTCTCGCATTTGCGATGCATGGCTCGCATTTGCGAGAATGCGAAGCCTGCAGATCAGAAATGCACCAGCTATTTTTCAAAGTCCAAAATGCACCCGTGGCCTATCTAAAACTCACCCGAGCCCTCGGGGCTCCAAACCAAATATACACACAACCTCAAAAACATCCCATGGACTTATTCGTGCGATCAAATCGCCAAGATAACGTCATAAACATCGGATTAAACCTCAAAATCCACGAATTCTTTCAAACTTCTTAAAACATCAAATTTTCCAATTTAGATCCGAATCACGTCAAATGGATTCCGTTTTTCACCAAATTTCACAGGAACGTCTTAAATCATGTAACGACCCAATTTCCAAACCCGGTCGTGATGGCGCCTCTCGTGAAGACAAGGCCAGCCAACTAACCCAAATCGTCTCTTTAACATTTATTAAACATAAACGAATAGGTGAATATAGCTTAACGACAATAATAACCAGTATGTACAACCCAACACAACCCGACCGGGGTGTCACAAGTCACGAGCATCTAAGGAAACCTAAACACAACTACAGGGCCAATAATAATATATAAAGAAAAATTCTGGAAAATCAAAAATGGCCTAGAAATGGTCCGAAACCACCCCAAAACTCACCCGAGGCCCCGAGACCTCAACCAAAAGCACGGACATATCCAATAACATCATTCAAACTTGTTCCAATCATCAAAACACATCAAACAACCTAAAACCATCAAATCACATCGGATTCAAGCCTAAGTTCTTCAAAAACTTCCGAAATGCACTTTCGATCAAAAAGTCTACCAAACCTCGTCCGAATGATCTGAAACTTTGCACACACATCCCAAATGTCATAACGGAGCTACTGCAACTCTCGGAATTCCATTCCGACCCCTATATCAAAATCTCGCCTATCAATCGGAATTCGCCAAAATACTAACTTCGCCAATTCAAGCCTAATTCTACACCGGACCTCCAAAATAAATTCCGATCACGCTCCCAAGTCACAAATCATCTCCCAAAGCTAACCGAATCACCGGAAATCACATCCGAGCCCTCTAACTCATAAGTCAACGTCCGGTTGACTTTTCCAACTTAAGCCTTCTTAAAAGAGACTAAGTGTCTCATTTCTTATCAAAACCAATCCGAATCAACTCTAACTCACCACATACCGGTAATGAAACATGAAGAAGTAATAAATGAGGAAAACGGGGCAGTAATACCTGATACGACGGATCGGGTCGTCACATCCTCCCCAACTTAAACCAACGCTCGTCCTCGAGCGTACCCAGAGTTGTCCTAGAAGCTAACCAACAGCTGAATAACTTTACCAAGCATATACCCGGGGTGATCCCTCGTCACCCTATCTCGCATAGGTCCGATAACACAATATGGCTGAAATTTCACAGTCCATCTAAACCATAAACCGTAGAACCACCTTGCTCTTTCCGAAATCATACACAAGATCAGGACCTCACATCTATACTCAGAATAAACCCGAACCAGCTGTAATAACCCATACCTGCAACCTCAGGTGAGATCATATGATATACCACATGGTCCAAACACTCGAAACGGTAGCCTCTATTCACAGCAGTTGCCTACAATAACCAAATACCGGTAGAAAACCTCTTATCAACTAAGGTTTTATTCCAACACTTTCATATAATGCCAATGATAAATGAAACATGCTATAAACCGTAACCATTTCTCATATCAACCATTCATGAAGCCGCTTCCCCTTTGGCTAATACCACAACAGATTTCCGGGCTGAATCTCGATGTTATCCTTCTAACAAGCTGAAATCAAATCTGTCCGTATTCATTAATGACTCCAACGATCACCTCGAATCCAACACACCACTCTGGTGACACGACACCTCAATGCAGGCCTAAGCCACAACTTGCATAATACATGCACCAATGAGGAACGGTCTGAACATACCCAAATCATGACAAATGACTCAAACGAAAGAGTTGTACCTCAAGCTCATCAACACCATTACAACCCAAGGCTGAGACCCCGTCTCACCTCATAGAAATAGAATGCATGAATCTACCTCGAAGGGTCCTAACTCCATGTAGCCTCGCTACAATGCGCGATCATATCCAAACACTGTTACACATGAAGCACCTCAAGACACTGTGATCAAAATTCGACAGCCACACACAATTTGATGTCTGAAACCAAGGCAATTCATTGCACCCACGGTGAAAAAAATAACATACGACACGCCACCTGATAGGTCATAACCCACACTCCATTTACCGAGCAACATCCGATTACTCTTCCCGCTCGACTTCCACTATGAATCCCCAATAGGTCTGCACCACGTGTGCCCATAACCAACAAATCATAACGCCTCACAGCACAGAAAAAGCAACTCATAGATTTCCCCAGATCACTAACAAGTTCAATAACGATCGAATCTACCTGTCCCTCAATAATACAACTCAAGACTAACCAAGCTAAATACGTAGCCACATTGGCCTGCCAACGAACTCAATACCAAGAAGCCTGAAGCTGCTCCTTCCACTACTATGAGTCCTGCCAGAGCCGTACGATACGGTGCCCGGCAACAAATAAATACCGAAATCCGCCATATCACCCGGCGACATGCCTGGCCACAAAAAAACGCATCCGAAAAGTCACTCAATACCGGAACTGAATCAATGGTAGAAACCTCTGCACTGGCATCCATCACGAATGCCCCATTAAGAAAAGCAATCCTTCTCAGCCGTCCGCCGCATTTTTTTTTTGAAATATATACCACTCTGCAAGAACATAATCCAATGCACCTTGCCGCTCAACCCGTGGCATTTCCGGCATAGCCCGTAGTACAATAGTCTAGAATAATCCAACACTAAGACAACCAGTCTACAATCCAATATCATATCCAAAATCTGGCATACCAAGCAAGGAAAAGATCCACTCGGACCTCCAAATCTCAATAACCGCTAAACGGCGCCGATACACACGATCTACAACCACTGCACAGTCTGGTCACGAGAACTCCTAGTCTCCAACTCCATATAGCACACGAATCACTATACCTGATCCCGAATTCCGCCGTATTAATACCTATTACACCTCGAGTATCCAATCACTCCACAAAAGATATTCTAAAATTTCCCTGTGCCATCAAACAAACTCAGATATCAACAGTCGATCCTAAATGCCACAACACTACCGAAGTATTATCAGTTTACATCATATTGCCCTTTTTCTGGAACATATACCCCCGTCGACTCACTATGGTTGGCAATACCATTTTCCTTAATCATTTGAAAATCGATTCTTTAATCACCTGCAGCTGCCCGTGCTGCTTAAGAATTTAATGACTTTCCATTATGAACTGAAGCGTAACCTTACACACACAAATCCCAATCCTCCACAACATATCACATATACCATACCACGCTAGGATAACATGAGAACTCCATCTCCCTTCCTAACCACAAACATCTACGTGCTCCACTAGTCAAGAACTCTCCATCAATCCCATCAAGAAGAGAATTCATTACACATTCCATGCTTCGCATGCCCATAGGCAATTTATACGTCTCTAAACCACGGTAAAACTTATCAAGAACTCTCCCCCAATTCCATTGCACAAGCTAAACTGCCAGGACTGAATCCTTCTATCCGAACCAAGCTAAGCAAGCTGTCAGAACTCAAGAGCCTTGCTGCACAATACCTGTAAAAGCCCATTACCTCGAACACATACGAAGAATTAATCACATCCTTACCATACCGATTCGGTCTACTATCAAGCTATTCCATCTATCTAATTTCCCTTTTTGATTCATCATCCACTTGATATTTCTCCCTCGCTGTAGCATCACAATGCCTCAATCCAAGCTTACCACACGAGACTCGAACATGAGACCACACTGTCTAAGACCCATAGGCCACTGAATACTCTCTCAATGCTTCCCAGAAATACCACGTTCCAGAATACTTTACTTGAAGAACTTCCTGCGAATCTGAGTTCGTTACCGTTACTTCCCAGATACTGATACATAGGATCCCATGATCAACATCTAAATACCACAAGCCTTGATCTTTTCTAATGAAAACACAGTCTCTAGCCACATACACAACCTTAAGACACCTGATTATCACATGCAAAATCTTGAACACAATAAAACCATTCTCGAGAGTCGTTCACTCTTATACAACTGTAATTTACCTGACTTAACGAACAGAACCACTCGCGCCTTATTAGCACTCTGACACCGCAAAATATGATCTCATACCAACACAAACAACCATCTTCCTTCTCTATACACTGAGCATTCTTTATCAACAACAGCTCAAGACATCCTAGTATTTTTCTCATATCTACGAAAGCACCATATAACCTTTGTCAAAATTTTGCTTTATTCGTGCCATCCTCGGCTCAATTTCTGCAACCAGGACTGATCCGCCAGCATACCTCGAGACGTAACCAACATAGCACATAACCGTGCGATCAGCTAATCAACAGCAACCTCCCCAACTTGGCTCGAAGCCATCTATCAGGACACATTCAATAACCCACAATACTTCTTACTCTAATGATGCCGCAATATTATAGTGAGAATTAAACTCAAATTATCTACTAGTTTACGAAAACACAGATCATCTGGTACTGTAATCCTCTGCAAACCTTGCATTCATTCCCACATCAGCTGAGTCCACTCTTTTAAGCGACCCAAATTCTCAAATTACAACACGTACCTTTCAATTACACATGGAATCTACTAACGGACACATAAGGGTCATACAACTCAAGAACACTCCGCAGGAGATAACCCACCTACTTCACCTCAATTTAGTATTTAAGCACACCTTCCACCATCATACACATAACACAATCAATTTAGTCTTCCCGAGTCTGAACTCATATCGCCAAACGTAATGCATTTCACTCCCGACTAGGAGATACAAAAATATTCTTCACGCGCCCATAATTCGGGCTACACATCAAATCACAATAGGAAACGAATCACTTAACAGTTCATCTATTATCCAACAGACTTCTTCGTCACTACTAAGTCATATAATTACATCTCGCAGTATTAACATACTCATCACATGAATACCAAACCGCCATTTCGGCTAATAGGGGAAATACTGAACATATAAGTTCAAAACACTTGCTCACACGATCAGCACCTCGGTGCTCAAGCCATAGGCAAGATCCGGCCTCAAGTCCTCCAGACTGGCCCAACATCAAACTCACGGAGATCACATCTCGCCCCTTGATCGGGGAATCACAAGCCATCAAGGCACCTCTGATACTGAGCGCTAAGGTGCGCATACAAACGCGTGGAAGGAATTTCAAGAGTTTCTTTTCAAGCTGAATCAAGGACGCACGATACGAATTCAAGAATGTGATGTTTTCCTAAAGGTTCTACAGCCTTTCGAGGATACATACAGACGTCTCCGTACCGATCCGCGAGACTCTACTAAACCTGCTCATGACTCGTGAGACCTAGTAACCTAGGCTCTGATACCAACTTGTCACGACCCAATTTCCAAACCCGATCGTGATGGCGCTTCTCGTAAAGACAAGGCCAGCCAACTAACCCAAATCGTCTCTTTAACATTTATTAAACATAAACGAATAGGTGAATATAGTTTAACCACAATAATAACCAGTATGTACAACCCAACACAACCCGACCGCGGTGTCACAAGTCACGAGCATCTAAAGAAACCTTAACACAACTACAGGTCAATAAATATATACAAGTAAAATTTATGGAAAAACAAAAGACAACATCTGGTGCCGTGAACGCTAGCGGTCACTTTGCTCAGCTACAATAACAATACCTTCAATCCGCTAATAACCCGCTACTGGGTGAACGATACCTGAAACTGCACGCGAGGTGCAGGGAATAAAGTGAGTACTTCCAACTCGGTGAGTAATAAGAGTAAATAATAACTGAGAGGCAAGAAATCACGTAAGAGCACTCCATCATGCTATATAGGACAGTACAACTCTTTGAGAAAACAGTAAAACCGTGAAAATCCTTTAGAAAATATCTGGCTCAGTTTAAAACCTCTTTTGAAAACATCCTTTTCCAACAGTCAAGAAAATGAATGCGTAATCAGATAGTGCAAGTCCGCACATAAGTCAGCCCCTCGGGCACAGCACTCCACAAACAATTAAGACCAGGGCGTCTGGTAAACAGTACAAGAAGTAGCATGGATGCCAGTGATATGAGAGTGCTGAATGTCATGACACGTAGTACAAATAGGAACCAATGCATGAATGCAATGCATATGACCGCTGCGGCGCGCAGCCCGATCCATTTGGGTACCCGCGCTCACTGTGGGGGTTCAGACTCCGGAGAGGCTCCTACAGCCCAAGCGCAATATCAATATCACACCGGTGCGGCGCGCAGCCCGATCCATCCTCAGTCCAGAAATGCACATAAGCCCCTTGGGCAATAGTAAAATAACAGTTCTCAACTCAAAACGTCAGTAAAATATCATTTAAGTTTTCAAATCTTAGAAAGGTGGCTAAGTTTGTGAAACAATATGTAAAACCTTGGACCGAGATCAAATAATATACGAAGTAATGCAAAAACAGTGATATCAATCCCTGAAGGATTCAAATAATCGGCACGAAGCCCAAAACATGGCAATCAGCCCAAATCATGATAGCATCAAATAAGTTTCAGTCAATTACGCAATAAACCAACAACCGAGACGGACCAAGTCACAATCCCCAACGGTGCTCTACCCCACGCTCATACCTGGCGTGCAAGTCACCACAATACAGCACTATGATGTGCAAATCCAGGGTTTCAAACCCTCAGGATATCATTTACAAGTATTACTCACCTCGAACCGGTGAAATCTCAAACCCGCGACGCCTTTGCCCCTCAAATCGGCCTCCACGCGCACCAAATCTAACCAAAATCAGAGCGAATACATCACAATATGCTAAGGAAACATAACCCAATCGAAAAGACACGAAAAATATCGAAAATCACGAAGTTGGCAAAACCCGAGCCCCGGGCCCACTTCTCGAAAAATTACAAAATTCACATCACCGGATTCCTTATCTCCTCACGAGTTCATACACACTAAGAACATCAAAATCCATCAACAATTGACCCTTCAAATCCCAATTTAAAAATTTGAAAATTCCAAGCCCTATTCCTCCATTTTAGCAAAAATTCAATGATTTCCTAGATGGATTTCACAATAAAAACGAGTTTTGAGTCCAAGAAACTTACCTCCAAATGTTCCCCCTTGAATCCCTCGTTAATCTCCTTCAAGAATCNTACTCTCTCAATGTTTCCCAGAAATACTACATTCCAGATACTTCACTCTGAGAACTTCTGCGAATCTAAATTCGCTTCCTTACTTTCCAGTATCGACACATAGGATCCCATGATCAACATAAAAATACCACAAGTCTTGACATTTTCTATTGAAAACACTATCTTTAGTCACATACACCACCTTAAAATACCTGAGTGCTACATGTAGATTCTTGAACACATTAAAACCATTCTTGAGAGTCATTCTCTCTTATTCATCTGCAAATTACCCGATTTAACGAACAGAACCACTCGTGCTTTATTGACACTCCGATACCGTAAAATGAGACCTCATCCCAATACAACCAAACAACTTCCTGCTCTATGCACCGAGCATTCTTTACCAACAACAACTCTAGACATTCCGAAATTCTCATACCCTATGGAACATAATATAACCTTTGTCGAAATTTTGCTTTACTCGCCCATCCTCGGCTCAATCTCTGCAACTAGAACCGATTCACCAGCATACCTCGAGACGTAACCAACATAGCACATAACCGTGCAATCAGCTAATCAACAGCAACCTCCCCGACTTGGCTCGAAGCCATATATCAAGACACACTTAACAACTCATAACACTTTTACTCTAATGATGCCACAATGTCATAGTGAGATTAAACTCAAATCATCTACTAGTTTACGAAAACACAGATCATCTGGTACTGAAATCCTCTGCAAACCTCGCATTCATTCCCACAT